>NW_004797294.1:626807-641420 GCF_000002075.1 Aplysia californica | reverse complement strand
AGAAAAAGAAGAAGAAAAAGAAGAAGAAGAAGAAGAAGAAGAAGGAGAAAAACAAAAAGAAGAACAAGAACAAAAAGAAGAACAAGAACAAGAAGAACAAGAACAAGAAGAAGAAGAACAAGAGGAAGAAAGACCATTTCTACAGTAAACACTCCCTTCTAACTTTAGACACTTCACAATAAAATAAAATTTGATAACTTTCATGGAAAGTTCAGAAGGCTCCAGATATTTCTATGAAATTTAAAATATATAGACTCTGCCAAAGAGGGTGCCATTGAAATCCAAAGAAGATCCAAAATTACACGAGAAAAAGACATGTTTAAAAAAAACAACCAACCAAATGAAACTTGATTTTGCTGAAGCACTGAAATATTTCAACAATATCAAGACTTAAAAAATAAAAAGACTCATGAGAATGCCACTGAAAATCAGAGGAGGTCAAAGGAATTTCACATGCTTTGAAAAAAAGAAACTAGTTACGCTTACAAAAATATCTCCCCACAAGGCAGCTGTAAAAAAAAGTTGATTAGGCCTCTGCTATACATGTGTTGTACATGCAGTGGCAGGGGAAACAAATTCCTTCATTTCCCCTCAGTTCAGTAATTTCAGGCCGACAAAGCTGCTAAAAATGTACAGTCACTGTTTTATTCTCATCAACATTGTAGAGATTGAACATCCCTTTTAACACTGCAAGGTTATTCAAGAGGAAAGACCTCCAAATTTGAAGTCCATCTTTGACAAAACTGAGCTAAATGGGCGGACACTTTCTCAAACAATCCCAGAACACCTTGTTGTGGATTCAAACTTGGGCCATTTATTTCAGTATGATAGCAATTGAGCCTCTGCTTTTTTTCTTTCTATATTCTGCAAGAGAAAAATCAGAAATCGGGATTAACACTCCATCCCCCCACCCCCATCATTAATTGCAATAAAAAACATACCTTCCGAGTTTGCACTGGACTCTAGGAATTCCGAGTTGATGCTACTGCCGAGGAGACTGGCGGCGCCACCACTGTTCTCCAGCGACCCACCCATCGACTGCTCCAGTGCTCCACCATTCTCGCTGACCACAGCAAACGACTCTGATGACCCCGAGCTGTCCTCAAGACCTTCCCGGTTTCTCTCCAGAGTACTCAACCTTCAGAAAGAGAATAATTCAATGAAAAATGTTTATTTGGATCCAAACTTTTAATCAGGATAAAATGGAAAATGGCGCAACAAAGTTTCCAAATCCATAGAAATCCACTGACAGTAGTGACACCTTTTTTAAGATCATTTGAAGATTCACAAGAGTATATAACAATGAACTTTGAAATCAAGGAAGAAAAATTGAAACTTATAAGACCACTGGGACACAAACAATTAACTCTACCAGCAAAATACTTTGTTGAGACACTTAAAACAAGCAACAAAAAAAACAACAATTAAAGAATCTAACTAAAGATAATTGGTATTCTCTGCAAATTTTGTTCACAATAAACACTTTTACGGACAACTTCAACCAACAAAGATTGACAAACCTCCCGTAATGGCTCTCAGCAAAAGCCAGCTCGTCCATTTGGCCGCCGGCTGGCTGAAAGCGGAAACCAGGCTGGACGCTGACCCTCTCGTCGTGTAGTAACTCTAGGATTGCCATGGCCGACAGATGAGCACCAGCCGAATGACCAATCAGGATGATCTTGTTCTGAGGGTGGAGAATCAATATAATATCGCTAGAACATATAAGGCAGATTCTACAATATCAACCCATCTGGACACATCATAGATTACTTACATTACTGTCATCCTTAACGGAAGTCCTTACAATTAGTTTAGTAGAGGTTTTATGGCGCTCGCAACTGCATAAGGTCATATGAGTGCTGTCCTTACAATAGCATCTCACAATACTTGATAATTTAAGAATATCCACTATCAAATTCAATATACATGTACAAAAATGTGCAACATGGTATAGATTTGACACCCCTAGCAACCGTACGGTTATTAAAGAGGCTGGACCTCTGAGGCAAAAATCCATCTCCAATAGAACTGAGACAAATGGGACTGTTTGTGTAAATTGTCTCTCCCAAGGTCACAATGTTGGACTGAGTTGAGACTCAAATCTCTGAAGCTGCAATCTCACAGTTATGGGTCCGGTAGTCTATCCACTAGACCCCTGATGTCATTTACATATGAATTCTATGAAAGAATCAAATTTATTAAAACACTTTCAAAAAATGGAAATGCGCGAGATAAGATACATCCTCTTAGCCTGAGATAATACAATCAATGCCTTTTTAGTCAAGTCGAGAATGTGCTCCTATACACCTTTTTACTGCAGTCATAAAATGCTGTGGGCTCTACAACTTGCTCAGGACATAATCTCAAGTATCATATGAAATGTCACTCTCTACCGGAAGTTGTGTTCAAGCGCCTAGCCGGCTGCTGAAACAGCTCTATGCATTTTTTCGCCATTTCTCAAGATTATGAATTGTGTTTTCTAGGAATTTAATATCATGTGAGGGCCCTTGATTTGCTTCATCTAGTGGTGTAAAAATAGTACTTATAAAGACAAGATCTAGTCTAATATTAGCCATGGAACTTGTAATTCTTACCCTGGCCCTATTGAACTATTTTGGCCATGTTTACAGTTTTGTAGTGAACTCTAGATCATACCACCATGTTCGGGTTTTCCCTGTGTTACACCCTTGCGCACTGAATCAGACAGGGAAAACAACTAAGTACACAAAAGATCAGCTGTTAAACGTAAACAATCCAAGTCTGAGTGTACCATCAAATGTGCTTACTAGTTTGGCCCAGTTAGGAGTTAGAAACAGCTGTGTTTGTCAATCAAAGGTAGTAAAGAGTGACAAGAGGGGTACGAGAGGTGGGACAAGGAAACAGAGAAAAATTATGGTGTGTCAGGGGATTCCTCGTGACACTGTTTCTAAGAATAGAACTACGACTACTGTGAACAAGAAAAACTTAATACAGATAGACACTCGTAATGTATTTCAACATAACTGTCCCAACTTAAGAATTGGCTGTATTAACACCCAGTCGTGCTGCAACAAAACAAACATTGTAAGAGACGTAATTGAAGAAATGAACATCGACTTGTTGTGCATCACAGAAACTTGGCTTCGAACAGAAGGCGATGAATCTATCATAGCCGACCTTCTACCACCCGGCTTTGAACTTAAATCTTTTTCACGCGGATCACGTGGTGGCGGAATTGCTTTTATTCATCGGCGAGGTTTACCAGTAAAGTTCATCTGCGGTGGTCCATCGTATCGCACATTTGAATCAGCCACTGCTTTCATCAGATCAGAGCAACTTACCTTCCGTGTGACATGTATCTATCGACCGCCACCTAACAAGAAAAATAAATTTACAAGTAAAGAATTCTTCATAGAATTCCAAGATCTACTCTTTCAACTAGAGCAAGCTGCCTCCCTCTTTTACATCATAGGGGATTTCAACTTTCACTTTGATGTTCCATCTGTACCAGACACCAAACGCCTTGTTTCAATTCTTGATGATCATAATCTACAGCAGCTAATCAAAGAGCCGACACATCGTAGTGGTCACATTTTGGACCTGCTAATTACCAACACTGCTGACCAACATGTTCTTAAACATCAGGTTTTAGATAAGGCTATCTCTGACCATTCTCTTCTGATAGCTAACATTAACATCTCCAAACCAAAACACGTAAGAAGAAGCATACTTTCAAGGAACACGAGAACAATAGACACACAGGCACTTCGGGACGACGTGAGCAAAACACTGACAAGTCTATCCTCCCTAGATGCAGACACATTTCATGACACTCTCAAAGCGGCAATCGACCAACATGCGCCAATGGTAAAAAGAAACATTTCATCGAGACCCTTTTCTCCTTGGTTTTCACTTGAAATCAAAGAGGCCAAGAAACATCGACGTCAGGCAGAACGCAGGTGGAGGAAATCAAAACTTCAAGTTCACAGAGACATCTTTATTAACCACCGAGACAAAGTCAACTCAATCATCGAAAATAACAAGAAAAAATACTATCTACATGAATTACAAGATGTTAAATCACCCAAACAACTCGTTCAGACTACCAATGCTATTCTGGGAAAAGAAACAATATCTCCTCTCCCCTCTGCAACATCAGATGACGAACTTTGTAGTTTATTTGTGACTTTTTTCAATGACAAAATTAATACCATACGCTCTTCTCTCGACCTAGAGCCAAATGGAAATTTGGAATTTTCAGAATTTACTGGACAAATATTAGATTCTTTTAGTCCAGTTACAAATAGTGATATTTTAAATTGTATTAATGGGTCAACCATAAAAACATGCGACCGTGACCCAATGCCTGCTCATGTATTCAAAACCTGTATTGATATTGTCCTACCTCACATTACTCAGATAGTGAATATGTCACTTGCCACTGGCACAGTACCTAATACTTTCAAACAAGCTATTGTAAAACCTTTATTGAAAAAACCCGGGCTTGATAAAAATGAATTTAAAAACTATCGACCAGTTTCGAATTTGCAATTTGTCTCAAAAATTCTAGAGAAGATTGTTTTAAGTCAAGTTTTGTCTCACATGAGAAAAAATGGTCTTGAGGAAATTTACCAATCTGCCTATAAAACTCATCATAGTACCGAAACTGCGCTTTTAAAAGTAACGTCTGATTTATTGGATTCCATTGATAGCAAAAAAATATGTCTTTTAACTCTTTTGGATCTGTCCGCAGCTTTTGACACAATTGACCATGCTATTCTACTCACAAGACTTGAGCGCTCATTTGGCTATCGGGTACTGTGCTTTCATGGTTTAAGTCATATTTACTAGAAAGAGTTCAGTCAGTGCAAATTAAAAATAGCTTTTCAAAGCAGGTCAGGCTCGATTATGGAGTTCCACAGGGGTCCGTTCTTGGACCAGTGCTCTTTACACTATATACACAGCCCTTAGCAAGCATTTTACAAAATCATGGATTGAATTATCATTTTTATGCCGATGATTCCCAAATGTATGTTAATGGCACCATTCAAGATCTACCAAACATGATTTCCATCACTAAACAATGTTTTTATGAAATCAAAAAGTGGATGACAGTAAACAAATTGAAACTAAACGAAGAAAAGACAGACATCATTCTTATAAAAAATCCACGATTAAATAAAGATCTGGAAAGTGTCAACTTTGATTTATATGGGCATATGACATCTAGTAAAGAAGTTGTCAGGAATCTCGGTGTATATATTGACCACCACTTATCAATGGGCTCGTTTGTAGGATCTCTGTCCAAATCCCTTTATTTTCAGCTGAGAAGGATAGGCCTAGTTCGAAAGTACTTAAGCGAAGAGACTACAAAAACACTGGTAACATCTCTTATCCTATCTAGACTAGACTATTGTAACTCACTCCTGGCAGGTCTGAACAACAAATATTTGAATCGTTTACAAGTAATTCAAAACAATGCCGCTAGACTGATAACAAGATCTAAAAAACGAGACCATGTCACTCCATTATTAAAAGAACTGCATTGGCTCCCTGTAAAAGAACGAATAATATTTAAAATCTGCGTCATGTGTTTCAAATGTGTAAATAAAACTGCTCCTTTTTATCTACAAGAACTTATCAGTATATATAAACCAGGGAGAAACCTAAGATCATCGAACGATAACACCCTACTTGTGACACCTGTAAAATCATACAAATCATATGGAGAGAGATCTTTCTCATATCTTGGTCCATTTATGTGGAACAGATTACCCATGAAACTAAGACAAATAAGAACACTTGATAGCTTCAAAAGACATCTTAAACATTTTCTGTTCCTACAGGCCTATCCTTCATAAGCTTTTAACGTTATCTTTTATTACATTTGTTCTTTTCCTATGTCTGGATGAAAATAGTCTGTGTGTGTGTGTGTGTGTGTGTGTGTGTGTGTGTGTGTGTGTGTGTGTGTATGTGTGTGTGTGTGTGTGTGCATTAATGTATATTGCTTGAGAAGAAAGGAAGTAGTAAGAAAGGTTTTTGAAAAATGGGTATTCCAATGTAAAGCGCATTGAGCTACTTTTTTTGGAAATGCGCTCTATAAATGTTATATATTATTATTATTATTATTATTTATCTCTAGCATTAGGCTATCTACAGCAAAAAATATAACTGATTAAAAACATGTGATAAACTGAAGAGATACAGTCCCATTTAACTTAAATATTTATATCAACTTATCACAATTGCTTTCAAGATAGTTTTTTAACTCTGTATTGAAATACACATGTCACGATGCGGTGGAATCAGGTGCTCGTCAATTTTGGGGCATATTGCCTTGCTTCTGATGGAAAAGGTATATTCATTTATGTTGGATACAGGAAAAAATATTGGCGATTGATGGAGGTGGGGGTTGCCTGATTTCAGAGGTAAAAGCAGAGAGAAAATGGCCGCCAAAGTTCAGTTATTCTCTTAGCTTGAGAGTCTGTGGAAACTGAGAATTTACATCTTTTATGCCTTTAGTCAACGTTTTTCAGTAAAACCCATACAGAAATGGGTTCTTTAAAGGGGCATGCAAGGTGTTAAGCCAAATAACAGAAATTTGGTAAAAATTCCCAAACCTGCGGAAAAATGCCGGTTTCTAGACTTTCATTATTTTGACGAGCGCCTGATTTCACCACGCAGCCTCACATAATATAAGTTTGAAAGCCTAAGAAACTCACTAAAACAGTAAAAAAAAAAAAAAATAGTGTCCTCTGGGATTGTAGACAAGCATACACAATTATTCGTAGCAGTTTGCTTACATAAGCTAAAACAACATTATTTTGTTGTCTACATTCACAAAAACTGAATACGGGTGTTTAGTTTAGGCATCTCTTTCCCAAGGCAGTATTTCTGACAATGCAGAATTCATAGCAGCATTGATAATTATTAAGTATAATCTAACACTGGTTGAAAGGGTTTCTTATCGTACTTCCTACATAATCATATTAACCTATCTCAAACCCTTGGAACTTAAAAAAAAATTGTAAAGATTCCAAATTTTTCTATATTCCGCCTGAAGAATTAAAAAAAAAATTTCTATGACAGACTGAATTTGTCTTACCATACTTAAAATATAAGGAAGGGTGAAGATACTATTCAGGACTCACCTTATCTCCACCATATTCCTCAATATTGTCAAGAACCCAGCTAATGCAGTCCACAACATCTTGAATCATATCGTCAACATAACCCTGCAGAAAAGGCAATAAGGAAGAAAAAAGTATAGTTCTGTTATAAAATGTCTTGAACTTTGAAAGCAATACAAATTACACAGCAGACAAAAGCACATTTCCTCTTCATCTACAAATAAACAATCTGACCAAATAAATAACCTCTTTCCTAGAAACAAAATACAACTCAGGTGAGAGTGTGCAAACTAAGCACAGATTAGAAAACATTAGCATCAAGCAAACAATGCCAGAGGCATGGCTTTAAGGTGGTAGCTGGGTATGTGTCCCCATTTTAGTATTTGTAAATTTTACTGCACTTGCAACACAATAAGGTCATATAAGCGCCAAAGACAAGAGGTGTTACAAGAGAATACCAAACACATATAAGAAGGGGGAAAGATCAGGACGATAGATGTCTAATAAGAAAGAAAGAGCACACCACCAACTTACATGGTTTCTAGGTAAAAAGAACTAATGCTTCTAGAAACTTCATGTCACTATGGCAAATGATAATGATAACACTTGCACACTTTTTACTTGAAGGAAGTGGGGCTGAGGACACAATCTCCAGGCTTGTCAACTTTTTCAAAACTCAGTCACGGACACCCAACATTATAACATCAGATTACGTACCAGTGAACAAAATTACATCAAGTGAGGCAAGTTTTGGGTGTTAAACATGTAATGTCTTCTCGACACAAATTTCTGTTCGCTGAATTTCGGACAGTCCCAGAAAAAAATTTGTGACAGTTGGTAAACCCGCATGCATCCTTGCTTGCTTGATTATATTGCAGGTAAAAAACATGAACAAACCTTTGGGTGGACGGAATAGTTGGGACAGATGGTGACGGCTCCAGTCTTGGCCACAAGCTGAGAGCACAACAGCCCGTACATGCTCTTATCCCCTGAGCTCCACGAGCCGCCGTACACAAATATGATCACGGGTAACCTCTGGCTCGGGTCTCTGTCACATGGGAGGTATAAGTCCAACGTGCAGTCATTTCTTCCAAATGCCAGGTTCTGGAAATTTTTTTTTTTTTTTAAAATGAAGAAATGTTTTGCTGAGACAACCATTTATTTGCATAAAATGAAATATTATTAACAACAGTTCATTGTAAGAGGCAAAAATCTTTTCTCATGGCGACCAGTTTTCAAGAAAAAGCCAACCTACTAGGAACACCAGACTGGTAAATCTAAAGACACATTAATACTACAAAAAAGGTAAAGAGCTTTTAATTCAGAAATGATTTACTGGCCTTTAATTTTCTCTGCACATAGGTAATTATGTCCTAAGTCATCAAAACCAAGGTGAAAACACCCAAGTAATCCTTTAGCCTATTTCTGACATATGAGAACTGACTGTGTGGCTGGAAGATTGGTATTTTTTTCTCCATTTTTGTTCCCTAGAAAGTTTTGCACTTTTTACATAAAATAAACTAAAAAGAAATGCACAGAGCTTTGTTCATGTTCATGATATGTATATAAGCTCCAAAAAAAAAAAAAAAAGAACCCGAACAAAAATTAAAAATTTAAGTAAAGGTATCAGGTGTTCCCATAAGAAGATATTACTTATGGTTCAAATCCACAAGGGACTTTTTCACCAAGAGAGCAGTCACTGTTTGTTACTAAAAGATACCTTCTAAAAATAAATCTTTGCTTTTTCTGGCATTAATGTTTTCACAAAAAAGTTAAGAACTGAGAATAACTCCAACATTCAATTACATTACACCATGGAATTCATGTTTTGAGAGAATACACTTTCGAAAGGAAGAGTATACATCCAAAATAGAGAGAAAAAATACACACACACACACACACACATATAAATGCTCACCTTATAAACCCTCCGAGGATCTGCGTTTTTGTAAAACTTTTTAAACTTCAGGTATAGGGGTAGCAATTTCGTTTTATCTCTTAGCATCTGAATAATAACGTAATTCAAGCCCATGACCTTCCTGGGGCTTAAAGCTCGTCTGTACTTGTGCTTCATCTGTGGCCAGCCATGCAGAATGTTGCTGACGATCGCTACAGTGTAGGGAATGGCAACAGCTGTAGTGACTAGCACTAAGGCCCCACGAATAATTCTGAAGAACATTGTTCCTGTGAAAGAAAAGGATTATTGTATTCTTTTATAAATATGTCCTGCACTCTCAATTCAACAAATTACAGTTAAATATAAGCAAAGCTCGTTTCATCCACTTTTTGCACTAAAACATTTGAAACTATCACTGTCAAGATGGCCACCCATTGTCATGGAGAAAAGTGGCCTTCTTAGACATGACGCTGTCTTACACAGAGTCAGTGGCAGCTCGTGGTTCATAGGACTGACCGGCCGTCATTCACATCGACTCTTTCTCCCTCCCCCCCCTTCCACCCCTTCCTTCACAACACACACACACACACATCCTCTCTCTCTCTCTCTCCTCATTTTATACCCCTACTTTCGCCATCCCCCCCCCCCTCCTCCCCCATTCACACACACAACTGTAAACATAATAATTAATATAATGTGAAAGAGATAAAATTATGGTAGTGTCAAGAAAGAATGCTATGAATAATAAAAACTGACTTGATTTGGCACAGAAAAGGAAACACTACTATGCTAGAAAACAAACTGAAAGTGAAAAGCAGTAAACTGCTGGTCTTGGCCTCTAGTGCAGTAGTCTCTGCCTAAATGCACGGTGCTCTGGAGGGCTCCTTAGCGTGTGTTTATACGGAGCGTGCGTTTACATGAACCTGTGCAAAGGAAGGAAAGGACGCAGTCAACTCAATTCCTTATCACTCTAGTGACCTCCCTTGAAGGGTGGGGGTCATTTTGGCCGAAAAGGTGACGACATGCGACTGTTTTGTGAAGGAGTTCCTGACGGGGCTTAAGAATACAAAGGCGTTGAATGGGGGGGAAGAAAGACAGACTCAATGTAATGAATGCACTATAAAACGTCGGGAACAGATAGCCTAAGAGGAAAATGTTGGTGATAGTCATAGAGACGATGCCACAGCCACGTGGCTTTCCAAGCGACCACCCCCGACAGTAAATTCATCTACGACATTAGAATCATAGATCTCTACATTCAGAAAAACATTTCTTTTGTGATTCATTGAGAAAGTACGTCTTTAAATTCTTCGAGCGCAGCTGATTAGGCTTACTTGGCTAATCTTTAATCCTATAGAGGCCTGTCAAGTGTTTTACATTTTCCGGCATTTACGCGTGTCGCGCATGAGGCCTAGGTCTAACGTCTAACTAAACATTACATGATGCAGCCACCCAAACACCAGTCAGAAACTTTCTCTCAAAGATTGCAGATACATTTCCAGTGAACAATAAAAAAACATTTCAGTGCCCTGATTTCCCCCCCCCCCCCTCAAACTTTTCACCGACCAGTCCTAGACATATGTGTCTGTGGAAAGTTGGGAGTGAAAACACTGTCCATCACTCTCTTTGTTCTGCGTGAGGGGCACGCTCGCCAAATATCCGGTTTTCTAGGCTTGTCTTATGCAGGCTGCGCAGGTTGTAGTGAAAATATCCCTTGGTCAAGCTTTACCTGTCACTACTGTCAGCGTGTTTAACAGATCGGAGCGTGCGTTTAGAGGGAGTGACTGCGCGTCTAAATTATATATTTAGTAAAAAACCCGTCAGATGACGAAAGCGTGGGTTTGAGCGGAGCGTGCTTTTGTATGGCGTGAAGGCGGAGACTACTGTACTTTAAACAAAGACTTTTACTTTCTACACACCCGCACAAAATATCGACGTGCACTCCACCCGTAAATATGTAGTAAGAACTGTCCTGTATGATAACAAAAAGTCAATTGATACTGTACGAATGATGCTGTCCCATGCAGATGAAGTCTACAATCAGATATACAAAGCTGGACAAAGTTAGCACACAACAGTTTCCGACCATTATATAATTATTATAATCAAACATTTTTCATCGCACTTCTCAGTTCTCAGAGAACACTGTTGTAAATAGAGAGTAGTGGTTTATATCTAAGGTTGTAACAAAGTGGGGAAATGTGTCAAAAGCTAATTATAGAACTTGGTGTCTAGCTGGGGTGACGTTGGAAAAGGGGAGGGAAGGGAGGGGGTAGGCCTATTGTTTTTGCGGCCCAAACTCTGAGAGCCGAGTGCCTATATCGCTCCTCGTTATAATTCTCCCTATATATATCTCAACTAGATGATTCCTTTTTCGCCGGCAAGACTCATATGGGCCAGGTAAGTTATTAGTTGAGAGAAAGTGATGAATAAATACCAAATAGGAACTATAGAAGAGGCTAAAAATTCAATATAAACCAAAAAGATTAGTGCCATGCTGACAATAAATGTTCTGATAAAAGTTACAGAAAGGCTGAATGATAAATAGTATGTATTGCTGATAAAATAACACTTGTGTCTGTGCTGCTCAAGACAGTCTCATTCTTAATTTTGTAAGCAACACAGAGGCCACTTTGGCAATTTAAGGGATGCTCTATTCGTTCTGAGGGCAGTTGATGGATTTGCCCAGCAGACTGACGTGATCGTTGAACCCGCCGAGTTCGGTTTGTTCTCAAACCAAGTTCCGCGACGCGACGGCGTGACGAGAGACGTTAAAGTTACGAGCCGGCGCGATAAACAAACGTGAAGGAATGAGGCTCTGTCGCGACAAAACAGCAGTGAATCCCATTTGTCTATTTGTGCGCCTTCAAATCAGCAAGGAGCTTTTTGAATGTTGATACGTTTGTTTGGATTTACTTAAAAATGAAAGAAAATCTTCATCAGCATTAAATCTCTTGTCAACAGCCCAGTTAACAAACCGCCCCAGTACAGAGTCATCATATAATGTGAAATAACAAAAGGGAGGGAATGGGAAGTGGCCATTTGTAAGGTGACTGTCTTACACAGCTGACCATCACAGCAGGTTCGACAGTAGGCCTACTTATGAATGCACCATGTAGTGCAGAGTTTCACCCCTCTCTTCATTTTGACTCGCCTACTATCCAATCCTGCTAATCTAACTAGATCAAGTTCAGAAATATTTAATTGCATTTTAAATAGCATCAGAGCACTTGAAAAGAAAAAAATGCGGTGCATTTGTATACATCGAATGAATATATATATACTTCAAAGGCAGCAAAGAAGTTAAATTATCCAACCCCTGGTCAAATATATTACAGAGACAGTAATTGCCCTGGTTAGGTCACAAGAGGCTGGCATAAAAGACTGCATAGCTAGCCTTTGACATCAGTACAGGGGAACTGAAGTTTCAAGTGGCAACACGTAATTACAGCAATTAGAAAAGGCCGTCTTCCGAATAACATTTTTTCCTTGAATAAAAAAAATTCATAATATAATTCAGACTCGAGTCCGAATATGAAAAAATGTTATTTGGACTCGGGTTCAGAAAAAAGGAAGTGTCTTCGTTCTATAGATCTAACGTTCAGAGCTTCCAATTTTCCGCCACATTTTAGTTTTCACACACTTTTTCTGCCGAACCGATGCCCGCCACCTCATTAATACATCCCCCTCCCCACCCCCCATGTTTCCCACTTTCTTTGTTGTAGAAAAAGGTAAAATTGAAGATTAGCAGACCACATGGTACCTGCCTATATTATGAGCTGTGTAAAAAAAAAAAAGACCAATTCGTTCAAATACACACAAGCCTGTGTCATCTCGATTGTTTACCAAGAAAAAGTTGTGTTGCTGTGTAGAGCAAGCATACAGCAACTTTTCATTCCATAGACCAGCGCACAATTCATTACGTAGATCTACGTCAAGACTAGCTTATTATCGTAATAACGATCAGTTACCGGGGAAAAAAAGACTGACGCGTATGCGACGTTCAACGCCCGGGACGATAGTGCCCCACCCCCCTCCCCAACATGCACACAGCCAAATGTGTGCAGGCCGTCCATCCGACCCCGACACACGCTAACGAGCCATCTTTAATTCCTTCTGATGACCTCTTGACAAATAAACATTTATTAGAAGCGCTATAACTTTTCAGGCCGGCCTCAAATTCATCATAAATAAGATAAAAACTCGGCTCCTGCACAAAACGTCATTTTGCCCGAAGGGATCCCAGTCTCTACCCAGCCTAAGGCGAGTCACAAGTGAGGCAGGACAGGAAGCCGGAGTCACGAGTCACAGGAAGTCGGAAGTCGGAAGTGAGGTCATGCTGGACAAGAATCAAAGCCCAAATAACATTTTTTCATATTCGGACCCGAGTCCGAATAGTCCAGGCTTCGAATTAATAGAAAACTCAAACTTGCTAGCTGGGAAAGCTTTTTAAACTAACTGACTGAAGGTAAAATTCTAGCGCAGTAAATGATTTAAACCTTTTAAACCTTTATTCATTATAATTAAAATAAAAAACAATTATTATAACAAAACATTCTCATGAAGATCAACAATTACAAGAAGCAAAGAAAAGAAAAGGGTCAGCAAGTCAAATACACACAGGTCCGGGAGGTTAGACATGATAGTCACTGAATCGTCTGGGGAAGGTGAGTCAAGGAAAAGATCTAGATCTAGGGCCTAAAGTGGATACCATCTCCCCAAGGCCGTTGTCAGCTGTTGGTTTGAAAAAAGACAATTAAAAGTAAGTTTTTAGTCACAAATCAGTCAAATCAAATCAATCCAGTCCAGACTCCAGAGGTCAACCTTGAGTACTCCAGCTCCCCCCAGTGTTAACTGCATGTTTTATGTTAGTCAAAACTTGATATTATTACAATATAGAGACCATGCCATCCAGTCACGAATATTGAGTAGAATCTGATCTATCCGACTATCTTATCCAACTAGAATCTAGATCTAATCTCTGCTGTGGCAAAGAAGAGTTGGTCTCAACAAAGATTCAAGTCAGTCAGCTGGGTTAATCACGGGAAAAAAATAACACTAAAAATCTTAAATTCGACATAATATACAATGGAATGAAACAATAACTTACTTGAGCGCAGCCTCGGGGCTGTTTGCGAACAGGGCTATTTGACTTTGTAAAGCAGCAAGGGGGACACATCAATAAATTACAAAACAATTCTCAGTTTACGTTCATGCAGGTCGCCATCTTGTTTATGAAAAACGTGAACTGTGAACCTAGGCTAGCGAAATTTCGAAAGTAGGGTCCCATTTTTATTCCCCATTTCCGGTCGAAAGTCGAAAGTACGGAGAGTGTAAAAAAAACCCAACCCGAATTCTGAATGTTTAGACTGAGAGGGAAAAACTCTCTGGTTTAGACCTAGATCTAGATTTATCTTAGATTAAATGCTCATCTGAATCCATTGTCATTCCGTAACATAATAAAATCTATTTTGTCGTTGCTTGAAAAATTGTAAAATGTATAATGGACTAAAAAAATACATGTTCATCAAGGAGTTTACAGTAGGCCTAAGCTAAACTGCTTGATGTTTATGTACAATACTGCTGCTTGTAGTACCCCCCCCCCTC
>NW_004797294.1:622713-625657 GCF_000002075.1 Aplysia californica | reverse complement strand
AGTAAACGAACAAATGAAGTTTTTTTTCAATGCAAAGATAGATAGATAGATAGATAAATAGATAAACGAAAAGTGAATGAACAAAAAGATAAAAAGATAAATAGATACTCTTTTTTCAAAAGTGAATGAATATATAAGTTATAAGCCTATATTTTAAAAAAAAAACACTTTAAAAAGATATATTCTTCATTTATGTTCACCATTCTTCGTCAAGGCTTAATAATCACTCATGGAGGACCGGACTTTTGGTCATTCATCAACACGAAGACGCGCTGTTTTTGAAGACTTAAAAAAAGAAGAAGAATGGCATCATTATTCGTCGCCTACGGGTTTTTCAATTCTGTTTCTTTTATCTGAAATTTAAAAAGACAGGCAACAATAAGCATCACTTTGGTGTTTCTGATTCATGTTTGGTGGTTCAGAATGTGCCGCATTGTCATTGTCTCTGGTATGTTGGTCTGGTTTGCGGAGTCTTAATTAAAAGAATTATGTTTTGGTAAATGTTTTACGCGCTCGCAACTGTATGAGGTCATATATGAGCGTGCGGGACACATTAAACATTTTAGTGTGGTTTGAATTAATTTCGAATTTTGGAATTGTGGCGCCGAAGTCTACTCTTATCGATTTTGGACCACCAAGGGATCTTTAATGTGCTCAACTTGTTCACGGGACCTGTGATGTTTTTTGCCCCTATATCCAAGAAGGCTATAAGGTGCTCAATCTTATCTACCGTAAAATCAGGGGTGTGGCTGAAAGACAGCAGTAAAAAGGAGGAAAGGAGTAGCAGTAGAAAGGCTGCAGAAAAAGTCAGCAGCCCAGGGGAAGGGGCAAAGGGGTGGGTGAGGTGTGGGGGAAGAAAGTGGAGACGAAAGCAGACGACAGAACAAGGTTAGAGAGCAGGAAAGGAGAGCATTTTAGAGAAAATCATTTTTCTGTTGCCTTAGAAATGAAAGGCCAACACTGTATCCTCTAGACCACGCCACCTCCCCCCAAAGGAGTTGTTACTATGGTATGTAGACATACACGTAACCAGGTACATCATGTATCAAGTTTGTGACCTGCAGTTCCACAGTGTTGTTGGATGTTATGTATGTCAAGATGCTCTGCGGTCTAGTCGTCCTCACATAAATACATGTTTAGATGAACTTAGCTAAGTCATTGCAAGCAGTGAAGAAAGGGGGGGGGGGGGGGAAACATAAAAAGATACCCCGTTCAAGACCAGAACAGATTCAGATTGCAATTAAAACCAAAATTAATTAGTTTTTTGTTCAAAGAGATGACATTTCAACAGCAAACATTTTATAACTGTTTCAACAACAAGCAGAGCAACAACAAACGTTTCTCTAGACGCAAAACATAGCCGTTAAAGAAAACATTTCTTTGTGGATTTACGGAAAAACGTTCAACTTTGATGAAAGGCAGACATACTATAAATTTAGTTTCCAAGGACACCCAAGCTTTGGAAGTGACCAAACTTTGGCGATCATTTTCTCGCTAATTTTTCCTCTGACACTAGGCTACCCACACTTCTTTCAATCACAAATATCTCGACTTCTATCCAAGATAGTAATAATAATGATAATAATAATAATAATAATAATAATAATAATAATAATAATAATAAAAATAATAATAAAAAATAGCATTTGTATAGCGCACAACCCCGCTAGACAGCAAGCTCTATGCGCTTTACACTATATTATTACCCCAGCAGACCGTAGAACACTCAGAAACATTCTCAGCTTCCCGGGAAGCATACAGTGCAAGCAGCTGATTAAGCGCTCAAACACTAACAACCTGACAAGATCTTTCACTGTCTATAGCTGGGTGCCCATTCCCACCTGGGTGAAGTGAGGAAAACTCGCGTAAAGTGCCTTTTCCAGGGACACAACGTCGGGTCCCTAACAGGATTCGAACCCACAACCTTGCGGTTGCGAGTCCGAGAGCCTAACCACTAGGCCACCGGCGCCAAAGATAGGTATTTTCTCTCACCGAACACACACAATAAATTAAACAAGTTTTAAGATAATTCCAATAACTCCTTCCCGAAACTGACAAAAGAAGCCTGATTTCATCGTTTTGAGATATAAAATGAATTCCACATCATGCCATGATCATGAACACTTTTATGCACGAGAATGACCAGGCATATTTTAGACAATGCGAAACATTTCATCAATTATGTTTTGAACTAAAGTGTTAATTACAGATTTTCTTTTTTTTTCTTTTTTGTCAGTCTTGTATTTTTAAACGAAAAGAATAAATGAAGTGCTCAGGGGGAAAAGTAGGCCTGCCCAAGAGCCAAGAGGTCATTTTGAGAGAGAGAGAGAGAGAAAAAAAAGGTTTTGAACAAAATGTTTTGAATTGTCTTTCCCGTCATCCCGTCAAAACATAAAGTTTATCCCTATTTCATTGTCACAGTATGACAGAGAAGGGTAGAATTAAATGCTGATATATTTCATTTTAATTTAATTTTTTTTTACAGATTTGGGTACTTTTAATACTTTTATCCGATCTCTTTGAAGGAATTTTCTGGAGTTGCCTCTTCACATGTCCTGGGAGAAAGCGAACACAAGGCTCCAGAAACGTGAATTCTAAATAAATAATCACAACAGGGATTATTTTAAAAAATAAATGATAAAAATAAAATTTAAGGTCCTCCGGGTCTGACAGTCAGTAGTGACACCAGCGGATGTTTTTCCATTATGGGTTAAGATAACCACTGACTGTAAGACTTGAGAAAATTGCACCTCACACCATACTTAGGCATTCTACTTCTTGACTTTTTCTATGCATATATTATGTCAGGTGTAATAGAGGACACAAGTTCGAGACAATTCTTTTTAACTTTTCTGGAATTCAGACTTTTTCAGTCTTTAAAAAAAATACTGTTCCATTCGCCATAATTAAATATTTAAAAATATATTAGAGAGAGGCACACACA
>NW_004797294.1:616201-621703 GCF_000002075.1 Aplysia californica | reverse complement strand
TATATATATAAGTTAGTACCAGTACGATATATAGTAGTTTTTGCCATTCTTCATAAAGTGTCCGGGATGCTGATATTGAACAGACACCCAGAAAAGGCACATAGATCTAGATCTAACTTAAAGAGATTAGATTTCTCAGATTAGAATCTCAGCTTGCTGTAGGCCTACCTAATTTTTTTTACTGCTTTAATGTATTATTATGAATCGGTCTGTGGTTGCCCATGGACATTATTCCAATAAAGCTAAAGAAACTAAAATCGATCTGTAATAATAGGCCTATTATTTGAACCACTTTATTTTCATCACAAGGGGGAAACTTAGCACTACTTCCTCTGAAAAATACAAGTGTTCATACTTTTCTTTGTGGACTCATTTTTTTACAAGTAACTTCTGTTATTCTATATCACTTCTTAAACGACGTATACAAGAGCAAGCCGACGTCATCTCACTGGAATACATCCCTTTAAAAGAGGCATACTACGTTCCCAATCTTTATGATCATCATAACCATGCCAAAATTTGGTGCATCTGGGAGAAACTGTATTGTGGGCATTCTCGCTGGGATATCATTCCAAATGATCGCACAAGTTTCCATGTTCGAAATCAAAGGTCAAGTGCTTTCTCAAGAAACACGCTAGATCTCTAATACACGGAGCATTAAAGGTTAACGACACTGATGTGGTAGGCCGAAGTCGATTGCAAGATAGAATGATGAATGCATTTTTGAGGTTACGATCGTCAACCATTTAATTTGTTGCCACCACACAAATTGTCTCTGACCTTTTGAGTTTGCGCACAAATAGAGTGAAAACGGCTCACTCAGGCAAATTAGCCTGAACTGTAGATGCCCTTATTATATTATTGGCTGTCGCTTTGAGGAGCACCTCAGAACGGCTAAATCGGTAAAACTGGGCATTTCTATGACCTCTGTGGGATACTTTACTCTTCTCTGATGAGAGTAAGTTCAATGTTTCTTTTACTGATGGGTGTTTTCGAATCTAGAGAAGGGGTGGTGTGTGCTGCAGACAAATCGCTTTAGTGTAGTGTCTGTGTCGTGGTGAGGGCAGGAATCAAGATGCACTACCGCATTTTTAAAAATAATACTCGTTGTCATCGATGGTCATTTGACAGAGCCCACACTTATGTTGAAACCATCCTGCAAGACCATGTCTTCCGTTTTTCACGACTCACAGTCTATCGTTTCGATTTCTGGTACTGCTGTCCGTCAGCACTATATTTAGAACGAAGAACCCATTTTAGGTCCTACAGCTAGATGAATTGTGACAATCAATTGTGACAATTTCCCGGGAAAACGATGCCACGTCCAAGCAAGCCAGGAATCAAAAAGAGAATATTTGCTTTAGGCCTACGGGGGAAAATGCCCGTTAGATCTTGACAGTTGGGGTCACTCGCATAATGATTAGCAACATTACCGCAGTTTCGTTACCATAACTATGTTATAAGCAAAGTATCTTCAAATAAAAATTCACTTACACGGAAAAATGATTGCGTGAGATTCCATAAATTAGCTTGTATTTATAAAGGTGGCTCGATAGCTGACGTCTGGAAGATGGGCACTTGCATTAGGTGATGGTTTCAGCTATTCACTGTGCGTGCTTGAGGGGTGAGGCAAGGGATTTCTTTGAGTTGTGCTTAGAAGGAGCTGACATAAACTGTATTTTAAACACGTTTTTAAAGGACACCAGTTATTTGGGAGCGTGTTTGTTTTAACGGGAGACTTATTATTTTACATTGTATGGAGACTTATTGAAGGCGTAGACAAAATCTAGGTCATAAAGAGGATGAATACATTTATAAAGGAAGAGCAGTTAGGCAGTTAGTGAATGTCACTGAGGTTGTGTGAAGCATAGATATTTTTCCATTCCATCAGCTTCTTTGACAGTGTAGATGCTGAAACGAAAGCTGGTAAGTGATGTGTGAACATACTTTACTTTAGCAGTTTACAATGTTACGGTACTAATTATTGTACTCGTAAAAGTGTGAGTCTCTATATATATTCTACGAGGGGGGGTCTTTGGTCTGGGTATGAAGGAATCACGGTACAGTTATGAAATTTTAAAAAACAATTTCTTTGGAACACACCATGTAAATTTTCTGGAAAATCCTATAATAATAAGGCACTAGTCACAATTTCTTTAAAAAGATGGTGACTATGGATGAAACATGGATTTATCATTTTGATCCAGAACAAAAATGTCCTTGATGCAATGGAAAACCTCTTCTTCTCCCTCACCGAAGAAGGCAAAGGTAACACCGTAAGTGGAAAGGTCATGCTGTCGTGTTTCTGGGATTGTGAAGGTATCATCATAACTGAATAAATGTACCTGGAAAATGGAAAAATAGTCTCAAGGAACTACATGTACTATTTAGGTTTGCTGATAAAATTGCGGTCCGAACTGGTGAGAAAAAAAAGCGTGGATAACTCCGTAATGGGGTCCTCCTGCTGCTTGACAACGCCCCCGCGCACTCGGCGTAACAAACAGTCCAGACAGCAGAACAGTGCGCCTTTGAAATCCTGCCCTACCCAGCTTCTTCACCAGACTTAGCCCCTTCAGGCTTGTTTCTGTGTCCTAATATTATTTTTAAAAATAATTGAAAGGAGGCCGTTTCCAAGACAACGAGGACGCCACTGAAGCTGTGGAAGACTGGTCATTTTTTTCCTCAAGGACTTTAGAAGGTAAAAAAAGACGAGGCAGAAATGTATTACTCTGCATCGTGACTACGTAGAGAAATGAAAGAAGGTGTGCGAAGTTACAAAGCTCTATCTTTATTCCTTTATTATATCTAGACCAAAGACTTTTTTTACCCCCTCGTAGTATACATGTATCTGTTTTTTGTTCGGTGCTTGTTATGTAAGTTATTATTATGTGTGTATGTTTGTGAATACAAGTGAATCTTAATGAGGGTGTTTGTGTGTGTGTGTGTGTGTGTGTGTGTGTGTGTGTGTGTGTGTGTGTGTGTGATTAAAGAGGTGATTTTTGTTTGAGTCGTTGCCGATTTGTTGTTACTGTCTTTTTCTCTCTCTTTGTGGTGTGATTTCTGATTATGATCAGACATCTTATAGGTGGAATTTTTTTGCCTTCATATTCATTGGCATAAAAAAGACATTAGACTCTTTGTAGACCTATGCTGGGACAGAGCATAGTTTGAAGTATCTTTTATCGACCTGTTTCGTCAGGGACATTCTAGTGTCACCATAAATTTTCAGTCTACTTGTGGGTTTAAATCTTTTTGTTGGATATGTGTAAATAATTGTAAGCTGCACGATTGTTAAGCCCCCATCAACACTATTTAGCTTCATTCTGAAAACTGGGACAAGCATACTTTTACCAGTTAATATAAAGACTTCGTTATCTGTTGGCGTCGGTGGCCTAGTGGTTAGGCTACCGTGAGGTTGGGGGCCCGGCGTTGTGTCCTTGGGAAAGGGCACTATACATGAATTTTCCTCACTTCACCCAGGTGAAAATGGGTACCCGGCCATAGACAGCGAAAGATCTTGTCAGTATGTTAATGTTTTAGCGCCTATAAATGGCTGCTTGCACTGTATGCTTCCCAGGAAGTTGAGTTTGTTTCAGAATGCTCTCAGGTCTGCTGCTGGGGTAATAGTATAGATTGTGAAACGCATAGAGCCTGCTGTTGAGCGGGGATTTGCGCTATACAAATGCTATCTATCTATTATTATTATTATTATTATTATTATTATTATTATTATTATTATTATTATTATTATTATTATTATTATCATGATTATGATTATGATTATGATTATTATTATTAATAATAAAACGAGCATCGTTTTTAACAGTAGTAGAAAAATTCCTCTAAACAATGCAATGATAATGGCACCTCAACCCCCTCCCCCCTGTAAAAAAGCCACTCTGATTTACAAGTATATTTGGTCGCATTTAAGCACAAGGAGACTATCCCGAAAAAAATGCTCTTTTGAAAAAAATCGAAGGTAAAGCTTTTGCCCCTTGTTCAGTTTCTTTAAAAGACGAGGAGAATTTTCTCTATAACCAAACAAATATACACACCAATAAAACCAAACTTCTCCTATAGGTAGGACAATGCCCACTTTTGTTGTAGGTCAAAATTTCTGGAAACCCCCCGAAATCTGGGTTAGCTCGTTTGTCCTTAAAAGCGACCATTTTAACTAGGAGCAAAGCATCCCTGCATCGCAAAGGAAACAAAGCACAAACTCATATAGAATGCATCTTTATACCAACACTGTAGTTCCAAGCACTAACAAGGACAATAAACAAGAGTCACCAAAGTAAAATACATGTACTTGTATACGCCTTTGAAATAAGTTTGTAAGGAAAACTTTAAACATCACAAAAAAGACAGAGTGAGAAAAGAGATTGTCAGAGAACAAGTTGGCTCTGCTTGTAGTACTCTTTTCTTTTTTGTAAGTGTTTTACGGCGCTCGCAAATGCATAAGGTCATATAAGCGCGAGGGATACTTTAAACTTTTGCAGTTGGTAGGTAATTTTGAATTTTGCGCAGGTGGCGGCCGAAGCCTACTCTTATTGATTTTAGACCACCAAGGGATCTTTAACGTGCGCAACTTGCACACGGGCCCTCCGAGATTGTTCGCTCTTTTTCGAGAAGGCTAGGTATAGATATTTCCTACCAGAAGATCATAGGTGTTGCTGAAAGACAGCAGTAAGCAGGAGCCTAGGAGTAGCAGTAGAAAGGCTGCAGAAAGAGTCAGGAGCCCAGAGGAGGGGGCAAAGGATGTGAGGGGGTGGGGTGGGGGGAGGGGGCAGAAAGAGGAGACAAAAGCAGACGACAGAACATTGCTAGATCTAGAGAGCAGCAAAGGAGGTGAAAGGAGACAATTTTAGAGAAGAACATTTTTGGTCACTACCCGGATTCGAATTCGGGACCTTTGAATGAGAGGCCAACACCTTAACCTCTAGGCCCCGAGAGCCCCCTTGAAGTACTCAGATAAAAGACGATTTTATTCGTTTGGACATCAGTCAAGACTATCACCAAACATCATGGCAGCTAGAACATGCAACCAGAGAACAGCAGATGGACTTACAGAGGAAGAGACAGGCGCAGGAAAAGATGAATAGAGGGGTTAGTGTGAGAGAAACATTAGACAAAAATAACAATATTATGTTGGGGCGCGGTGGACAACGGTGTTCTTCAATTTTTGAGCTTGTGCAGGTGTTAAAATAATCTTCAAGCCTGCTTGTTTGTCCTGGCTTTGATTGGAATTAAACCCCATCTATCTTTAATCGAATTTTGAGTTATGTTTTCAGGAGGTGGGGGCGCGCTTGGTCTCGGAAGTAATGTAAGCATGAAAATGGCCGCCAAATTTGTCTGACTTATTAAGCCGTAGTGTCCTTGGAAACTGCAAATTCACATAAATTTTGTGCTTTTGATGAACGTTTTTCAGCATCATTCGTGCAGGGTCACAGGAACGTGCTTTTAAATTGACATAACGGGTGTTAGCCCCCACCCCCACCCCCA
>NW_004797294.1:592927-607927 GCF_000002075.1 Aplysia californica | reverse complement strand
TATTATTTTGGTCTCGTGTGTAACCACAAAGGCCATTAGCCTTCCATTGCCCCACACCTGGTCCTGCCTGTGATTGTACTCAGTTCAAGCATTTGCGTTGTTAAAAAACAAACACACACCGAAGACTTGTAGGCATTTTGGATTCTGTTCCTCCAATTATTGTTGAAATGCGTATTTTGTTCTGAGAATCACAGGGTCGGAATCTATTGAAAGCAAAGTTTGAATGCTTCAAGATGTGAGAGTTCCTTCGATATTTAAAAGTGTCACAACTATCTATTCTGTTCTTCTTTGCATTTCCCCCCCTCTAGGTTCACAGTTGCTATGTCTTACTTCGCCATTTACCTGACACTTGAGAGACTCCATGGGAGCCTGTACCTCAACTTCGCCATCACGGTTCTGGTGCCAATACCTGTCAAGTTTATCTTTTTCTTCGCTGTGAACAGGTAAAAAGTTCTTGATTTTCTTTCACTTTTGAATAAAACACTTCGCTACTTTTATTCTTAAAAATTCCAAACCTCTATATTATGTATAAGAACCAAGCCAGCACATACCGGTAATTAATGCATAATGTACACATTTTTGTTTACAAATGCACAACACAAACACACACACACACACACACACACACACACACACACACACGAACACACACATACGCTCACGCACATACACACACTCACACACACACACACGCATACGGACACACATGCACAAACACACACACTACACACACACATACACCCCCTACACACACACACATACGCACACACACACTCACACTCATGTGCACAATGTATAACATGTATACACAAGGACCCTCACATGGTTTTGGTACGTTCAAAGAGCAGTTTCGTGATAAAATATCACAATAACACCCTGTGTCCTTACACCTAATTATTTCAGACTTGGTCGCAAGGTGATGACGATCGTAATGTACATGATCCTCGGGGGAAGTCTGCTTCTGTCTGGAATCTTCTCCACACTGAAAGGTAACATCTTTGAGAAGATTGTCGAAGCATTGAAAGTTTGAAACTACAACATGATAACAAAACGACAAATAAGACACAATAATAATTGATAATGCCTTAAGGACGTTAGAATCTCAAGGGAGGCTTGTTATAAAGATAGTGACAACCTTTGAAAACAATAATTTTCACGACTTGCATTGAAATACAAAATGTAAGAGAACAAGAATATATAGTTTCTTACCAAGCGTGCACACACTTACCATGACATCACAAAAGCCAGTTAGACCACTAACTTGTTGATAAACAGCAGCAGCACCACAAACAACAACAATAACGACGACGACGAAAACAACGACAGTATCAACAATAACAATAACAGCAACAACAGCAACAATAACAACACCACCAACAAGAAACAACGATTATAACAACAACAACGACAACAACAGCAGCAACCACAACAACAACAGCAACAACAACAACAACAACAAAAGGATGACAACCCAAACAACAGCCCATCATACGTACCAACAAATCTCTTTTGTTTCAAAACTCAGATCACGAACACAGTGAAACGTTTGCCAAACTGGCTCAGGCCTTCTCCCTGCTGTCCATGCTCGGAGCAAGTGGTGCGTTTGGAGCTATCTATTTCTACACACCGGAGCTCTATCCAACCAATGTCAGGTAATTTGTCAAAGTGTTTTAACGTCCCCATCGACACAATCTAGATCATTTAGGAGGCGAGCTCCCGACCCAGCCAGTCAAGGTCAACCCGGGCTGAGAGGGAGAAAACATCTCAGCAGAAAGACTGAGATACTTGATAAAAAGTTCACCCTATTCGGGACTTGAACTCGGGTCTCTTGAGTGCCTCGCCGAAGTGCCGCACCGCAGCACCATAGAGGCCCGATATTTGAAAATGAAAGTTTGTCCCTTACATAAAAGAGTTCTCCGTTTGACTTAAGCAATACTCTACCGTAAGCTAACAAAACGCCTTTTTTTTCATTCTGGCGCCATATTATTTTATTTGCTTAAATAATCGAAAGCCTGATCCGTTACTCTACTTGCAAGAAAAATGAAAGTGAAACTATGACTGGTTTTTGAACAAATTAGAATTCAAGTTTTTGAAAAACGCTTTATTTATAAATGGTTACTGTGACAAATAAAAAACAACATTTTTCTGGAAATTGCTGTGGATTTTTTTAAAAAGGTGTTTTGTCAGCTTACGGCAGTAGGCCTACTGTCGATTCCGCTTGGGTTGATCTTCGGTTAAGTCGATCATTTTCTCGGGTCCCAGTCCCAGCTCCTCTTCTTCTAAATTAACAGATCACAACGGTAAAGTTGAACTTAGGATGAGTTGATCGTTGTTTTTTTTTACTCCCTCAACAACATCAACTCATCCGTAGTCGACTGTACCTTAGCCTCGATCTCTGTTTTGCGTGTTTGTGAAAAATGTTATCAAGGAAACTTCAGAAACCGGCGCCCTCTGTGCTAAAGATACAGTTGACATTTTTAAAGACGGCCGAGCATTGTCGAGGAGAACAGTCGCCATCTTACTCGTAGAAAAGTTAATTTCTTACATTGTCATTATATATGTATTTATATGCTTTTAAAAAACGCAAGGGGGGGAATGGGAAGCAGCTGTTTGTACAATTGGTTATCTAATACAAGAGACCGTTAGAGCAGATTCGACTGTATTTTAATAGCCGACTGCGATTGCTGACATGGGCTTTGGAGCGTCCCGGTACTGTACTTTTGTGCTTCTTCTTTTACAATATATATTATTCTGCACTCTCCAGACACCATACAGTTCTTTTTTTCTTGACCCAAAAGTATATGTGTCAGTTCGTTGTTTCTTTTTCAAAAGATGGTGATGCTCCAACTCCAACAGGAAAAACAGCTTCCGGACATTCTGAAAAGTAGGCTCTTTCGTTCAGCAGTGTTCATCTTGTCCATCTGTTTATTTATAAACATATTACATCTCTTTTCAGGAACCAAGCTCTTGGAATCGCCTCAGCTGTGGGTCGTTTAGGAGGCATGCTGGGACCTTTTGCAGGGATACTGGTAGGTTGTTGTAGGGAGAAGACTTTCATCTGATTTGTGAAGTCCAAATTCATGAGATGACCTTAAGTTTGATAGTAGGTTTGTTAATATTAAGGAAAAGCTCAAGGACTCTTTTAAATCTAGAATGTCGTTTTGAGGAGGAGCACGACTTAGAGATTGTTAGGGGATGTGGAATGGGGTGGTGGGTACATCAGTTTTATTTTCTAACAACTCTAAGCTGCGTCTCTATACATGTACATGTACAATCAGTCCATCGCTTTGAATCCAACTGTTCTAAATCACACGACTGCGTTCCTTACACAACCCAGATTCGGAAAGTTCCAAGGGTTTCCTAAACTTGTATTTTTTTCATGGAGATTTGCAGTCTCTTCTAATTTCTAATTCCTCCCCCTTTCTTTCTTTGTTGATTCGTTCCATGAGTAAAATATATCACCTAGAAGTTCCGTCACTTAAACAATATCTTGTTGACGGTCTATTGTTCTCAGTGTGGTACATGTATCACATTCTTATGAGCGTCACGTGGACGCCAATAGCAGTAGAGGCGGGACGCAGGGCCCCTTTAATTTTAAGAGAACATTATTTAGAGGAACGATATTGCAGGAATGGTGAAAACAGACCCCGTTATTCAAACCCTAAACTCCCGTTAAATCTCTTCGTTTGATTTGTGTGAGAAAAGAGAAGAAGCACATTGACATAATGGCCATTTCGTGTTAGAAAAAAGACAGACAGACACACAGACAGACAGACAGACAGACAGACAGACAGACAGACACACAGACAGACACACAGACAGACAGACAGAAACAGCGCAGGGAAAAAAGAAATAGAACCTACCATTGATGCCCCCCAACCACTCTCTTTGAATCTCTCAATCTCACAAAATAAGTTCTACAGAAACAAATAAACATCCAAAATATTGTGTTGAAAGTGGCTTATACTTATAATAACTGAAAACAAAACGCATGTGTAGGTCTTTCCTTTGTTTCTTTTTATTTCTTTAAAGGCTGAGCACACGCCATGGGGACCTGGGGCAGTGTTCTTCACTCTCTCAGTACTGGTCATTCTACTGACCGCAGTGGTTCTGCCAGAGACCAAGACGAGAGAACTGCCCCAAACTCTGGACGATGTACTGGACTGGTACAAGAAACCTCGTAGTGAAACCAACAAAAAGAATGTGCCTATATAATATAAGCACAAGACATAATTTCCCTTCTGCAAGTCTGTAAATTTCTGTTTCAATTTTTGCTTCTATTTTTCTACGTTTTAACAAAACTCAAAGAAAAAAAAGTAATAATAGCCATGCCTTTACTCCCAGTGTAAACTAGAGAATAAATAAAATATACACCTACCATTATATATACGCAATCCACGTTTCCAGTATTGTGTTCTTACAAATCGCACCCTTAGAATCACAGAGTTCTAAACCTACAAAGCAAAGCTTTGAGAAAATAAGACACTCTTACAAGCTAAAATGCTTCACAAAGCATTTGTTAAATTATGTCAAACTGTAACAAAAAAATATAGGTCACATGGTCTCGAGCCTCTGACACAGTGTAGTGTACGAGGCATCTCCATGTCAATCTGTGACGTGTTAGTCAGTTCTCTCAAAAAGTGGAGCTGGAATCGTGTCAATCTATGGGCGCGAACAAGAATCATTTGAGTTTGATGAATGAGTGGAGTGGTTGTGTTAAGGTTTTGCACCCAATACCGAGATAATTTTGAGAGCAGATTGCTGGCAGCTTCGACCTTGACAATCATGGCCAACCTGTTCTGTGTGCTGTGCAGCATATTTTGAGGAGATAGATGGAAATGCTTGGTAAAACATACTTCACAACTCTTTGAAACCAAGTTCACAATTTTTTGTTACAAGCAACATTGAGGAGCCAGTGCTTTTAAATACCACAAACACAGGGTTTTCAAGAAAGACAATATGGCGATTGGGACAATCTATTCCTTTTTTTTTTTAGCTTTAGAAAAGAAAAGTACACCGACACGATAACAGTCATTTATAGAGTAGAAAAGAAGCGATATATACATGTATATAGAGAGAGACAGAAATATCAGAAGGAAAGAAAAGAAATAGGAACAATAGCGCCTTCCAGCCACTGGAATCTAGTCAAAGTCCAAGGTGATAGCAAGTTCTGCCCCTTTCAGAAATCTGTTTTGGTTGAACAAAGAACAGCAAACTGAAACAATAACAATACCCATTTAGATTTATGCTTGGAAAAAAAAACGACTGATATATACAGAAACAACCGAGGAAAAGGAAAGAAGTACCGTAGTATCCACTTGATTAGTGTCACCCTCCTAAACTCCATGGCCGGGCTTGTTCAGAGACAGTCAAGACAGAACAAAAGCTGGAAAGGATGACAAGGTCTCAAAAAACTAAACATTCAAAGAAAACTGAACGACTCAAAATATTTTAAAGCAAACGTTTTTTAATTCCTCACTTTGTCATTTGCTGCAAGCCTCACAATATCAGTTCAGTGGGTTTTCAAAAAGTATATTTATACCATGTGTATGTTTGTATCATGCATGTATGGCAAAGACAAATCACAAGATATAAAAAATGCAACTTAAATAACTTTGAGTTCTCCTCACACATTTCTAATATGTGAGACAGCGTGGTGGAATCAGGCTCTCGTCAAAATACTCAAAGCGAAGAAACTTGCAAGTTTCCGCAGGTTTATACATTTTTATCAAATTTTTGTTTTTTGGCTCAACACCTTTCATGCCTATTAAAGAACTGATCTCTGCGGGAATTTTCTGAAAAACGTTGATTAAAGGCACTAAAAATGTAAATTTTCAGTTACCACGGACTCTTAAGCTAAGAAAATAAATAATCTTTGACGGCCATTTCCTCACTAATTTTACCTCAAAATAGGTGACCTCCCCCTCCTTCTTTCGCAAATATCTTGACTTGTATTTAAGATAAATTGACATTTTTTTTCACCAAAATAAAGACAATTGAACAAGCTTTAAGATGATATAAAAAACTCTTGCCCAAAAATTGACGTGAGCCTGATTCGCTGCCTCACATATATTTGTCGGTTTCCCCCCTCCCCTCCCTTGTCTTCTGAGTCATCAAAAATAATGTTTGAATTTCCAAAAACAGTACATGTACAAGTATCAGATCAATCTCGTCAACTTTATTAACACAACTCTCTCATATAAAAAAAACGCACAAAGTTTTTATTAAACGAACAATACAGTGTAAAGTGTGCAAGAGCAAGCATGTGAAGGTGCAAGAATGTCTCTATATGATATGACCCACATACAAGAGTGTCCCGTTGTGCATTTTTGAGGAAGAAAGGCCAGTCGAGCATTTTAAAAAATGGAGTAGGGCAGGCAGAGAAAGTGACTGTAAAAGAAGGAGTTTAGTTCAAGTTAAAGTAGAGAAAAACACATCAGTAAGATGTAGGAAAAAAACAAGATCGACAGACAACAATAACATGAAGAATAAAAAATAGAATCAACCGGTACCAGTGGCACCCCCCCCCTCCCCCAACCAGCTGCAAAGAGACAATACAATGGAAGTTTGCCTTCAAACCTGCTTTTTATGACCAAACGAAGCATGGACAAACCTTTGAGTAGACAGAATTGTAGGGACCGATTGTGACGGCTCCTGTCTTGGCAACAAGCTGAAAGCACAACAGCCCGTAGATGCTCTTTGTTTTTTGTTTTAGTAAAAGTTTTCTTATGGCACTTACAAGACAATTAGGTCATGTAAATGCCGAAGACTAGTGGCATTACAAAAGAGAAAAAAACACAAAAAAAGGAGAGGAGATATTTAGGATGATAAATTTTTTATAGGAAAGAAGGAGCAAACCACACAGGACTAGAGCATCCACCAACTGCCCATTTACATTACATGCTCTTATCCCCTGAGCTCTACTAGCCACCATATAAATATGATCACAGGTAACCTCTGGCTTGGGTCTTCGTCAGACGGAAGGTATAAGTCCAGTGTGCAGTCATTTTTTTCCAAATACCAGGTTCTGCACATGAGAAACATCTTTTTTGTTTTTTTGGCAGTCAACCGACCATTTACATAAAATGAAATACCGGTACTATCAACACATTTCTTATACTGATGTAACCCCCACTCCTCCCCCAAAATAAAAAATAAATCCAACAAGGAAACAACTTTTTTCATTGTCAGCAATTTTTAAAAAATCCTTCAAGAAATACTGGTAAATGTTATGTCATATCAATATATAGACAAAAAAGGTAAACAAAAAATTATTTTTTTAGAAATGCTTTTGTGACCCTCAATTATATCTGTACATAGCTTTTATGTTTAATGTCACAACAAATGTAAAAACACCCTGGTGACCCTTGGTCTATCTCTGATGCAAGTGAGCTGACAGTGTGACTGCAACGCTCATATTTTTTTCAGTTTTGATCCCTTGTAAGTTTTGCACCTTTGACATAAAATATGCCCAAAGAAATACACAGTACTTCGTTAAGTTCATAGTTGATAATAAGTTCAAAACAAAAACAAGAAAAATGTACACAAACAAGAAGAAAGCAAACAAAAATTAAAATACAGACACAAAGTGTTCCCACATGATAACACTATTAACACAGTAGGACATGGCTATAGCGGCACCCGCTGCAGCTGGACCATATATACAGCGGGACTTTACCGGAATCCCCTTTTTTTCTATGAAAACTCAGTTACCTGTGCTTGGGTTTAACAGTACTTACAGGACAAGAAAAGGTCTAAACTTGGATACAGCGGGAGAGATCGAGCGAGCTCTAGCTGGGGGGAAACGGGGTTGGGGGTGGGGGGATGTAGGTGGGCACCAAACAGGTAGTCAGTGGTGCGGCGTTATGGTTGGCCAATCCAGTGATGAGTGAGGTGGGGCAGGCGGCAGAGAGTGAGGTGGTGCGGAGGGATGTGTTATGTAAGCCACTTCAAAAGTGATGTTCCATAGCCTTAGGCCTAGACTAGGCCAAATAGTAAAAGAAGAGGAGAGCGCGTAGTGTGTGATTCCCGATACATTGAATTGCAATCGTTGAAGCTCAGGCATACATACACATCCTCTTCACCAGTTCTACAGTAGGTCTACAGGAATGATAGACAGCACAATCAACAAGACCGAGGAATAGATGGCTTCCAACAAAGACAAAAGGAAATGCTTCTCACTTGAATTAAAAGGCCGAGATAATCAACGAGGGTGACAAGAAAAAGGAGACTAACCTAAAGTAATGAACGAGTTCTACTGAATATGGAAGGGAGGTAATAAGGTGGATTTTAAGGAATTTTTCCGTAAGTCCTCTTTGTATTCCATAGCGGGAACTTGCCTAAAGCGAAATTTTTCTTCTGGAACCAAAAGTCCAGCTATAGTCATGTCCTACTGTATTATTACTAATGGACCAAATCCATAAAGTAGTTTTTCACCAAGAGGAAGTCAATGCTTGTTATACCAAAAAACATTTAACATTTTTATGTCTTCTCAAATATCAAGTTGCTATAATTTTGTGTATAATACTGTATGGTTCAGAGACATGGAGGCTCACAGCATCAGCACCAAGGAAACTGCAGAGCTTCGTAAATGGATGCCTACGAAGGATAGTGGGGATCAAGTGATACGATCGAGTCACTAATGCTCAACTGTGGGAGAGAACAAGCCAAAGGCCAATAAAGGAAGACATACAGGTGAAGAAATGGAAATGGATTGGACACACCCTGAGGGACCCCCGTCAAGCATCATCAGGCAGGCTTTAACGTGGAACCCACAAGGAAAACGAAAGAAGGGAAGTCCAAAGATGACATGGAGACGAGCGGTACAAGCTGAAATTGAAAAAGCGGGGACATCATGGAAACAGATAGAAAAGGATGCTCAGGACAGGCTTCGCTGGAGTAATGCTGTTGATGGCCTGTGCTCCACTGGGAGTTAAAAAGGGCAAGAGAGAGAGAGATAATTTTGTGGTTTTTTATTGTTTTGTTTTTTCACAAAAATGTTAAAAACTAGAATTCAACATTCAATAAATATAATTATCCCTTGAAATTCATACTTTGAGAGAATACTATCATAATAAAGAATAACGAGTACTATCAATAAAGAGAAAGCACACTCACATAAAATGGTCACCTTGTAAACTCTCCGAGGGTTTGCACTTTTTTAAACTTCAGGAAAACGGACAGAAATTTTCTTCTATCTTTCAGCGCATCTGAAGAGAAAAGTAATTCAAGCCCATGACCTTCTTGGGGCTTAGCTTAATAAAGCCCGTCTGTACTTGTGCTTTGTCTGTGGCCAGCCATGAAAAATGTTGCTGACCATGTCGTGTTTGTATACACACACACAAGTACAATGAATGATCGACAACAGAACACAGCGGATAAGGCACAGAGGTTTAATGGCTCATGTTGCGGATGGCACACTCAACTCAAAGTGCGAACAGGAACAAAGCCATTTAGCGAAACTAAAAGCGAGAACGTAATTAGGTCACTGGAACACAGGAAGCAACACAATGAGGTCGTAGTACGGTAAACATTAAAATATCATGACATCCCCTTTTCTGTAAAGAAAATAAATTATATGATCTATACCGGTGTATATAAACGTAAGGATTGAAGTTCTCCTAAGGGTAGATGTAATGCAATGTTAAGTTACTGATTTGGGGATTATATAATTAGCCTCCATGGTACATTTATTCTAGTAAATTAATTAATGTCAAAATGTCTGTGTATAGAGTTCTATGGAGATAGTGTCCAATAGACAGAGTTCTAATTGTCATTGGATAGATTTCCACACTTGTTCATGTTCATGTGACGAGGACTTCATAGTCATGCACATCAGGACCAGGTAGTCTTTTGAAGCTGAAAAAATAAATATATATGGCCATATATATTCCCTTCCTAGTGTGTTGTTCATTTGTGAGAATTGAAACCTCTTTCCTCTTCCATTTCTTTTGATCTGTACCTGCTGTTTGCATGGGGTAGTATGATTTCACTTGTTTATGTAGGTGTTTGTGAACTACACATCTACATGTTTGCATAGAAATGGCATCAAGCTAATCCTTTTGACCATTCTTCCTCCATTTAATGAAAAAAATTAAAAGACGTGGAGGGTTTTCCGAAGAGTATAAATTTGAGGTTTTTAAAATAATTTTTTTTTTAAAAAGATCGAGGCGTAGTGGAGCGTTGATCTTTCTTCCGCTTCTTCTGGGTGCAGGTGGTGATAGTAAAGGGGCAGGTTGTGACTGTAAAGATGCAGCTTGTTCTGTCACCGGGGGATGTGCAGGTGGGTCAGTTGGTGGTACACGTTGAACTTGTCTGGAAGAAGGAACAGAATGGATTTGGCTTCTGTTCCTGTGTACGTCTCGTGTGTTGTGCTGATTTATGACATACGATCTTGGGGACGAGACTTTTTCGGTGACGATTGCAGGTTCCCAGTTTTTTGTTTTTGGGATTTGTACTGTCACATGTTCGTTTCTTGATAAAGGCGGCAATATCTTTGTGCTTTGGTCAAAGTGGTACTATTGTGTTTCCTGCCTTTTCTCTAGTCCTTTCTCAATTTGTTCATTGTTAGCAGCGCGATGTATCTTTCTTGGCATTGTGTCTCGCAGTTGTCTGTTGAAAAGCATTTGTCTAGGAGAAGGTAAGCTGTTGTTGATTGGTGTTGTTCTAAGAGCAAGAAGGCTCAGGTATGGGTCTTGGGATGTTTCAAAAAGCCTTTTTTAAGGTACGTTTCACGAGTTTCACTTGGCTCTCGATGAAACCGTTACTTTTTGGATAATGGGGTGAACTTGTTTTGTGCTGGAATCTATAAGTTGTTGCAAATTCTCTGAAGGCAGTTCCGCTGAAATGTGGTCCATTGTCAGATCGCACAATTTCTGGGATTCCATGCTCACTGAAAGCTTGTTTCAAGAAGGTGATAACTCTTGTTGTGCCGTTGCTGGTGTCTTTTGACACTTTGCTGACAATCGGAAACTTCGAATAGTAGTCGCTGATGAGAAGGTATTCATCGTCATTCAGGTAGAATAGATCAGTGCCTATGGTGTGCCATGGTCTAGGTGGTATCTCTGATAGGATGAGGGGTTCTTTTTGTTGACTTGCCTGGTGTTTTTGGCACACTTGGCATTCTGAGACTGTTAGGTCTATTTCTTTGTTGATATTTGGCCAAAAAACTGTCTGTCTGGCGCGGAGCTTTGTTTTCTCTGTACCAAGATGTGGTTCATAGAGTTTCTTCATAACCTCTTCTTTCATAGATTTAGGGATGATTATCCTTGATCCCTTGATGAGAATTCCATCATCAATGGATATTTCATCCCGATAGTTCTAGTAGGCTTTGCATTGATAAGGTACATCTTATTGTTTCTCTGGTCAGCCAAAGTAGAGTAAGTCTTTCAGGGCCATCAGTTCTGTGTCTGTGGCGATAGCATCTTTTATACGTTGCAGATAATTTCCACTGAACAGTGTCGCTATAGTGTGGATCTTGACATTCAGGCCCTCTATTAGTTCCTTCTCATTTCCAGGGAGTCTGGACAGGGCGTCAGCGATAAGCATCTGTTTTCCTGGTTTGTAGATGAATTGGAAATCATATGGTTGCAGTCTTAGTAGCATTCTCTGGAGTCTGGGGGGTGCTGCCTTGAGATGCTTTAGCTGGATCGACTGGAGAGGGCGGTGGTCAGATTCAACTTCGAATGTCTGTGCGTACAGGTATGTATGGAACCGTTCACACCGGTATACCACAGCGAGGAGTTCATGTTCGATGTTGGCGTATCGCGTTTCTTCATCTGTGAGGGTTTTGCTGGCAAATGCTACTGGCTTACCATCTTGCAGGAGTGTAGCACCAAGTGCTTTCATGGATGCATCTACTTGCAATGTGATTGGTTTTTCCGGATTGAAGTAGGTGAGCATGACCTCCTTGTAATTGAGTCCTTGACCTTCTGGAAAGCATTTTGGTGGTTAACTGTCCACTCAAACTTGTTCGACTTGGAAAGGAGTTCTCTTAGTGGTGTTGAGAGCTGGCTGATGGTTTGGATGAAGGGGCCCATGTATGTCGCTAGACCCAGGAAGGATTGTAGCTCTTTCTCATTTTCTGGAGCTTTCATAGCCTTGATGGCTTCGACCTTTGCTGGGTCAGGCTCGATCCCTTCGCCTGTGCAGATTATGCCGTAGAACCTGAAGTGGTTTTCCTTGATTCTGCATTTGTCTGGGTTCAGCTTGAGTCCAGTTTCCTTACACCGAAGTATCATGTTCTGTAGGTTTGCGTTATGTTCTTCTGCAGTTTTCCCAAACACCACGATATTGTCTGCAAAGCCAATCATACCTTTGCAGCCTTCAAATGTCTGATCAATTTTCGCTTGGAAAACGTCTTGGCTCATTCAAAGTCCAAAGGGCATTCTTAGAAATCGGTATCGGCCAAATGGAGAATTGAATGTGGTCAGATAACTTGAATTGTCATCAAGCTCAACGTTCCAGTATCCACATTTTGCATCAAGTATGGAGAAGTACCTTGCTCCGCAGAGGTGTGGCAAAATTTCTTCCAGAGTTGGTGTGGTGTGATGCTCCCTCAGTATTGCTTTGTTGAGGTCTTTGGGGTCTAGGAAAAGACATAGCCATCCCGATGGTTTCTCTCTGTATACCAAGCTGTTCACCCAAGCTGTACGTGGGTTCTCCCACCTTGATTCTCTTGATGATTCCCATTGTTCCCATCTCATCCAGTTCTGTCTTTTGTCCTTTAGTTTGAGGGGTATTTTCCTTTGTGGATGGGTGGCCTTTGGGACTGTGGGTCTATATGAATGTGGTATTTTCCTTGAAACTTCCCAATTCCATTGAAGGTGTCAGGGTATTGGGTCATCAGGGAGGCTTTGGGATTTTCTAGAGTTTTGTGAGGGTTGCTTTTGGGGCTAGATCCAGCATTTGCAGCATTCTTGGATCTGTCTTGCAACTTCATTTCTAGATTTATGCTGACCAGTCATGGAAGTTGGATGCCAAAGGTTGCGAAGGCTTTGTCCTCTGTTTTCACTGAGTTCATTTTGAGTGTCTCAAATGTATATATTCTTCCCAATCATCTTCTTCCTCCTCATCTCCTATCTCGATTTTGCGGGTCTTCTGATTATTGTACTTGAGTTTTCTGCACATCTTTTTGAAATGTTGCATTAAAATATCATGACAGACGATTGGTACAGTGTAGGGAATGGCAACAGCTGCAGTGACTAGCACTAAGGCTCTGCGAATGCTTCTGAAGAACATTGTTCCTGTGAAATAGTAAAAGTAATAGAAGATTATTTTAGTCTTTTTTATGTCCTGAGCTCACAATTGTTAATAAAAAACAAAGCACACTTCTGCAACTTCTGGGTACTTACTTATTATATCCAGCATGCATGCAGATTTTTATCCTTTTCGTTTTGAATAGCCTTACAGAACCCAATCCTCCTGACCCGAACACATGAAAAAATCGTTGCTTTTTAGCAACACTTTATGCATGCTCGATAAAAATAAAAAGATGAAGAAAAGTACATTTAATTGTACACTTTATATATATATTTTTTTTCTACAAAGCATAGAAGAACAGAACCCAATTTCAAAGTTAAAAATCCAACCCTTGGTCTGTGTGATCAAAACTGTTAGCTTACACTGTTACCTGTCTTGTAAGATCAATAAATAGCAAGGCTACATCAGCGGCCTCTACACAAAAACGTTTGCTGACATAGCAAGTTAGGCTAGTCAACCTGCCAGCTAGCTACGAGTGTTCCATACACACAATACCATTGAAAGAAGGTAAGTTTTTATTTTATAGATAAACTTTTCTGATTCGAAAGGGAAATTTTGAGCAGATCAGAAAATCAACATGATACAAAGATTCAGTATCAAAACAGTAGCAGAAATGCACTCATTACAATCATTTTCAATGATACAAGACAGACAACCATGCACAGTTGAGTTGAGTCACACAAGTGAGTAGGTCTACCAAACAGAGTGTCAATGGGCCTGAATTGATCTCTCTAATTCTCTCACTATATATCTCTCTCTCTCTCCCCTCTCTTTCTCTGCAAACACTGGGCCAAACTGTCTCCATCCCTATACAAGGAATATCTGGCCAGAAGGGCTAGTTACATAATGTTGCAGGGACAGAACTACGTACCCTGGCTAGGCTACAAGAGGCTGCCATGTGACACAGCAGCAGTGGCCTTTGTTTGACACTATCAGTACAGCACAGGGCAACTGTAGTGGAAACAACCTGAAAGCTCCAACTATAGTTGGTTGACAAAAACTTCAGGTAAAATTATAGCTTTACTTGTTCATTTTGAAACTAAAAAGAACAGCATCCTATAAATGAAGAGAAGAACAAAAAATTAGCCAGTCAGGTGAAAGATAGATCTAGATAGATCTAGATCACTAGATCTAGATCTAGAGTCTAGAGGGACATGACTTTGGCATTAATTGTCACTGTCAGTGATAGAGGTAAAGGAAAAGCTAGTTTAGGATTTCTAGTCTCAACAAAGACAAAGACTAAGTCAGTCAGCTGGAATAACCACGAAACTAACAACTCAAAATATCTTGAATTCGACAAGAAACACAATTGAATGCAACAACAACTTACTTTAGAGAAACCTCAACACTGTTTCCGACCGGGACTAGATTCTAGATCTAGATCTAGATCTATTTGACTTTGCAAAGCAGCAAGTGGGACACGTCAATTTCAAACGCAATTCAAAAAAATCCTGTTTGTTTACATTCTTGCAGGTCGCCATCTTGTTTATGAAAAATATGAACTTTGAACTTTGAACCAAACGAAGTCAGGAAAAGGAAAACAGGATACATCATTTCCGGTCGAAAGTGAAAGTAAGTTACAACCTCTACGAACCCTACATTAATCATAATAAATGTATTGCCGATCGTTTTTAAAGCATAAATCTCATTCGTCGTTGCTTAAAAGTTGTAACTTGCATGAAAGACTGAAATACACTACTCTTGTTTCTGTAGAACGCTCTCTCTCTCTAATCCCTCCTT
>NW_004797294.1:589806-591666 GCF_000002075.1 Aplysia californica | reverse complement strand
GGGGGGAGGGATTGATTTTGTGAAAGTAGTGAGGTGTATCGGAGTGTTGGAGTGAAAGTATACGATTTTAATTACATCCGTGTAGGCCATAATACACGGTATAAAACCCGTCAATCGCCGTATACGTAATCAGTCGGACCAAACTTGTGGTAGACCGTCAAGTAGACCGGTATCGAAACGTGGCTGTGAAAATAAAATGTGTCATCAGTTCTTGAACGATAGCTCGAACCATAGCCTCATTGTTGGAATGAGTGGTCTTAATTTTAACAGGGTTCTCTACACTACACACTTCTCTCACCATCCCGACACACTTGTCAGCTGTTGGGTTTAGTTTTTTGGTGAAGAATCATAATTGCTCAAGTTTTTGTTTTCGAAGCTCTTTAGTAAGTATTTCTTCTCCTGCTGTTGATTTAACTGTTCTGTTGATGCCATTTTATTATTATATTGATCATAAATCATTTGTTTATATGCATATATTTCTATTAAAATGTTATAATCTCTTCATCGCAAAATCTTGCTAAAGGCCGGAGCGTATTGCGTAATATAACTGTGTAGCTAAGCACCTTTTTCGCTGACGGTAATCAAATCTTGCTTTTCCTACAGAACACAAACTCAGCGTGCTAAATATTCCACGCATCTCTGACATGTGTGCTCCTTTCCAACCATGGTAACTTTCTATACGAAAGGCTGTAATGCTCACGGAACACGAAGTAGCTCTGTTGAATAGATTATCTGATAGTTGCTATGCTTTGTAATTGCAATAAGTAGGCTATTACTATTAAGCCTAATAAGTAATATTCGTGCATCTCGAATCATGTCTAGTCTAGTCGACCCCCAGCTAGGAAGCTAGAAAAAGGGAAAATAAAAATTGAGGAAAAAAATAACTGTGATTTGGTTGTGCGTAACATATGTAATAAAAACGCCCTAAATGTTAATCATTTGTTGCAGTGTAAAAATAAACTGCATCGATCCCCGTTTATAACAAGATACAGCGAGACATGCTGATATCAGCACGTCTCGGGGTATACAAGCTATAACAGGGACATGACGTCGGTCCTAGCGGTCCTGTTATAGCCGGGTTCCACTGTAGTAGCTACAAACTTCGGCCCCATTGACAAAGTTTAAATCATAATTCAGGAGGTGGGCCACTTCATCCCTGTCTGTCTGAGCCGACCAAGGATGAGTGGGATGCAACATAGATAGTCTAGACGGGGACTCTAAATACTACAATGAAAAAGAAAATAAATCCGCACTTGGAGACAGGAAAAAAGCAAGTCTGACCGACTGAAACATCGAGGAAGAAAGGGGGGGGGGGGGATGTAAAAAGAGCACATGCCCTACAAGTAGATTCTAGTACTAGTAAAAGTAAGTTCACAAGTTTGTAATGTTTTGTTTTGTTTTGTTTTTGGTTGTCTAGACTGTGCCATATATGACTGTGGCCTAACGATAACAAACACTATTTACCGATACATACTTACTTACTCAACTCTCTCCATGTACCGTCAGGTACATTTTTATACATTATGTACAGAGACCAATCGACGTCACACTTGTCTACCGCAGGCCACATCTCTAATATTTTCATTTCTAGGTCGTAGATGATAGTTTCATCCATGATTGTGTTTCTGTAACTTCTTGTTGGTCTGCATCTTCTTCTATTTCCAGCTGGTCTCCAGTATCACATCTGGCAGGGAAATCCTGTCTGTGGCAATCCCCAAAACTTGTCCTAAATATCTCCATTGTCTCCATTTTATAGTTGTGTTAATATCTTTAATCCCAGCCCTTTCCAACACACACACTTACACACACACACTTACACACACACTCACACACACGCGCGCGCACGCACGCACACACACA
>NW_004797294.1:587350-589605 GCF_000002075.1 Aplysia californica | reverse complement strand
CCCCCTCCCGTCCCCTGCGCTCTCAGCACATTTTTTTTGTTTTTGTAGCTACAAAGGATCTGAAAGTAGCGACACTTGCGTTTCAGGATGACAAGTCATTATAACTGAGATCCAAGGGAACGTCTTGCAATCTGTGTGCCCAATTTCTAGCTCACTTAACTTTATTCCTAATTGTTTTTAATCACCAGAGACGCCCTTTCAGAGAAGATGTTCTTGGAAGCAGGGGACACAGAGATAATGCATGGCTTGCTGTCCTGTATACGCCGTGATGACGTCACCGAATTAAGGCTACTTCTCATCCTCTCCGGGGCGAATCTGAACGAGAAGGACGTGTTTGGCTTTCCACTTCTTGTGACAGCCGTAAAACTGAACAGCATGGCTTGCACTAAACTGCTGATTGATCTCGGGGCAGACCCCAACCTGTCTACTGCCCAAGGGTTGACACCTCTGTGCGAAGCTTCTGACAACGGGAGGCTGGACTTTGTTCAGTTGCTCATCTCTAAAGGCGCCGATCCGCACTTGGTCACGAGTTATGCGAGGACTCCTTTGGTTCGGGCTGTGGGATCTGCTGTGTGTGGCTTGGACGTCGTGAGACATTTGGTCAAGCTTGGTGTCAACCTTGACCACTCCACATATAACGACGGTTCGGCTCTGACGTCTGCTTGTAGGTCAGGCCAGATGGACAAGCTCTTATTCCTTCTTGACGCCGGTGCTGACATTAACAGACGCGATAGGTTAGGCTATTCCCCTTTAGAGATGGCTGTCTTGAAAGGCTACCTGGAGATAGTCTACGTGCTGCTTCGACGAGGAGCCGATCCGTCTCGAGGGCTAGCTTTCCTATCGCGCTACAACGAAGGGAACGAGGTTCTCGCGGGCCGTCTCCTCGAGGCGGGTGCTGACGTCAACTTCCGACATGGGGGAGAGCGCGAGACTCCCTTATCGCGAGCTGTTCACGAGGGCCAGTTCAGGACTGCCCGAGTCCTCTTACAATTTGGGGCCACAGTAGGACACGCCCTTCACGTAGCGGTGCACGAAGGGAAGGACGAAATTCTTGGAGATCTCATCCGGGCTGGAGCCACGCCTCATCTAGAACAATATTCTCACATTGGGACGAACGTTTCACAGTCTGAAAAGCTCATGACTCCCTTCAGTTTCGCTGTGGAAACGAAAAACTTTCACCTAGCCCGCGCTTTCTTGTCAGCCTGGTTTCTCCATGATTCTGACGTAAGCCATGTGGTGCACTCCCCTGAAATGGGAGCAGCTTTTCACGAACACGATCTCTCCGACTCCACGGCCTGGCTACGAGACATACGGAGGCGCCCCCTGTCTCTGTCCTGTCTTAGTTTTGTCGCGGTCTCTACGAGTCTTGGGTTTGGCCCGGACCGTGAAGGGAGAATAAGCCAGCTTCAGGTCCCGGCAGTGGTGAAAGATCTGTTATTGTACCGGGGCCTCAGTGAAGATCTTGGAGCCATCATTTGAGATCTCCAACCTTTTCTTGTGTCTGTTTTTACAAGGGCATTTTTAGAATTCTGTTCATATACAGCATGTATAATACATTAATTTGTATTACTTATTATTATGTGTTTCAGTTCTTTATTACTACTTGTAACGTGACAGAAAAGTGCCTTTCAATCGGTCATCTCATCTTACTCACGGTGTGACTGTAGGCGTTCTGTTAGCTCAGTTGGTAAATTGCTGGATGAAGGAGCGGATGTCCCTGATTCGAATCCCCTAATCTGTCTCTGTGGTTTTATGCATCCCGCATAATTTAGCAAAATTTGATCATTTTTTTGCATAATTTCTGATTATTTTCCTTTATCGTTCTTTATTAAAATTAACGGAATCGCATAATTTCACATTTTAGGCTCAGTTTGCATAATTTCATTTTTTTGTTCATAAAACCACGGGGACAGGTTGGTAACATGCGGGATGAATGAGCGGATGTCCCCGATTCGAATCCCCTAATAGTCCATTTTGGAACTTGGGCTTTTTCCTTGAGATTTTACTGCTCTCCACGTACATGGATTTGACTTGATGCTATCGGTGGAGGATGTAAAATTCGGAAGTCTTTCCTTTTAAATAACATACAGTGTTAAAATTGGTGTTAAATCTATACAACAACCAGTGTTTATGTGAATGTTAAATTGGGTACTGACCAGTTTTGACCGAATAATGTCTGTGCTCGTTTGTCTCTTTGGGGAGCAGCAGGGACAAGTATAATTAACAATACATATATAATATATATCGACTTCTTA
>NW_004797294.1:584418-586406 GCF_000002075.1 Aplysia californica | reverse complement strand
TTGTACTCATTAATACACACGCACTAAAAAATAATTATATAAAACACACAGAAAATGGTGGTATGTGTTGAGCGTATATATTTGACATTTGATTTGATAATGATGTATTGAAATTTAATGTTTAATGCCCATCAAGAATGTTTAGATAGGGGCAGGCTCCTTAGACTTAGATTGTCAGGGTCAACTCACGCTGAGTGGGAACTGAACCCGAGTCAGGGTCACCGTAGTCACGTGTCAAATCTTTTCGCAGTTTGCGGGGTGACCTACACTTTTTCCTTATTTAATGTTTAACCTTATCCGTACGCCCTGGGGTCATTTTTTTACCCACGGGGTTGTATTCTTCACGTTTTAGAATACTCTTGTGCGAAGATCTCTTTGGAACTTTCAGTATTTCTTAAAAAAATCATTTTGACTGACTGCTGTGCTAAGCGTACGGATCGGATTAACGAGTGGGCCTAAATTTCCTCTTTGAAAAGTGGTGGCACAGAGTCCCCCACGTCCTATGGATACGATAGTAATACTAAACTCTCTGGTAATACACGACGTACCGTACGGATAGGGTTAAGGAGTCATACAAGCCAAATGAATGTCAAAAGATAAAAACGAAAGGAACGAAGAGACCAAACTTTGTAGGTTTTAGGATAGACGCTAATTTTAATGGTTATCTCCCATAGTTCATTCTTTCGTATCTTAATTTCCCTAACTTCTTTTCACTCGTTAAACATTTTGATAATTATTATTATTATTATGTGTGGGGACTCTCGTGGCCTGGAGGTTAAGGTGTTCGCCTCTCATTCAGTAGGTCCCAGGTTCGAACCCGAATAACGACGGACATTTTTCTTCTCTCTGGACTCCCCTTTCTCCCCCCTCCCCCCCCACCCCCTCACCTCCTTTGCCCCGTCATTTGGGCTCCTGACTCTTTCTGCAGGGTTTCTACTGCTACTCCTTGGCTCCTTCTTACTGCTGTCTTTCAGCCATACCCCTGATCTTCTGGTAGGAAAGATCAACACCTAGCCTTCTGGGACACGGGCGAAAAATCTGAGGTCTCGTGCGCAACGTTAAAATTTCCTTGTTGGTCTAAAATCGGTAAGGTAGGCTTCGATCGCAACGCGAGCAAAATTCAAAATTTCCGACGACATAAAACTGTTTAATGTGTCCCCCGCCATCATAATTTGACATAAGATTCTATGCAAGCACCGAAAAACACTTACCAAAATAAAAATAAAAATATAATGTGTAAACAAATAGGCTACTGATTACAGTTTTTTTGTTTTTTTCATTTTCAAATTGACGTTAGTAATACACGACGCACGGATAGGGTTAAGGAGTCATACAAGCCAAATGAATGTCAAAAGATATAAACGAAAGGAATGAAGAGACCAAACTTTGTAGCTGTTGGGATAGACGCTAATTTTAATGGTTATCATCTCCCTTAGTCCATTCTTGGAAAGAACCATAACTTATTATAAGGGTTAGTTAGACTCTGGAAAAACACAAATTTATTTATTAAAAGGGGGTTACGGGAATTACAAATTTTGTTTTGCCAGGGTGGGGCGGGGGCATAAAAGTGCGCTCTTAAAGCTTTCTACGCGTCTTATCGTTGGCAGACGTAATAAGAGGTTTTTCTGACATTTTAAATGTCTGGCGTCGCGGCTTGGATAGACAACTACGGGAGGCCTATCACAGAGAAACACCCCAGAAGGCTCGTAGTCCTAGTACCTACATTCATTCGATCGACAGACTTTCAAATTGCGTGTCCTTATGTCATTGCAGACAGGAATCCGATTCGGTATTGTTCTATTTTGAGCAACGTAACGATTTACTTTTTTCACACTTTCACTACGGTAACTTTCAGGGTGTCGGACGCCCGAAAATAAAAAAAAGAAGACACATGATGTATGCAATTAGGCTTGGGCTCAGCCACTAAACAGTAATTATTATTTTATTATTTTTGTAAGTGCTCATTTTGAACGATGTGTAAGCGTGCG
>NW_004797294.1:581033-582471 GCF_000002075.1 Aplysia californica | reverse complement strand
GGGGGGAATAGATTCATTGACGACGTGGGAAACACGACTGAACCTGTCGTAGTGCGGAGCTGTTTATTTGCACGGACATGGGAAACAAGCGGGATTCCACGAGGTTAAAAATAGCAAAATGGGCGTCCGTTGGGTGGGAGTGAGCAATGCAAGCACGTCTGGCGTGCTAGTCCCACGAAGATCGTGCAAATAGCTGGAACACCAGCTCACTTTTAATGTGCCGGCCCCTTGGCTTTGATCTTGCGGTGTGGGAGTGACCTTTTCCACAGTAAAGGTTATAAAGCCTTGCCCCGTCTCCTATAGGCATCGTCGCTGGAATCTACCAGCATTTCCTGCGTTCCTTTAGCTCGACACCATTCGTGTATCTTCTGTTTTAAAAAAAAAGAACTAATTGTTCAAAGAGAGAATTAAATAGAAAGTATAAATCTCACTTACATTAGCATCTTTTGAACTTGATGTGTGTTTGTAAAATTTTAATAGTGAGCAGCAGCAGCAGCAACGAAAACAATATCAAAAACAATAATAATAACAATGACAACAACAACAGCAACAACAACCACAGTAGCAGCCACAAAAACGAAAAACAGTAACAGCAACATCAACAACAATAACAACAGAAACAAAAACAGCAACAACAACAGATCGTTGTACAATGCAACTTGATTTGGGCTTGAAAAGGAAGAGCAAAATAACATTTTCAAGAAAAAAATTGGTAAAAATAAAAATTTAACTACATGATGTATACATTTCTTGCTCGTTTTTTTTTTCTGTCCTGTTTCACATTTATTTTAACGCGATAGAGACTGTGTTCGGATTCACAGTCGTACTTGCAACATAATGCAGAAATATGTTGTATGAATAATTGCAGTGTACATAAAACAGAACTTATAGTTTAGAACTGCCTGTTCAATTCTTAGAGGATTGAACTTTAAGCGTCTAGATTCTGAAATAGGCGCTTGAAGTCAGACATACTCCAAGACACTCTTGAAGTAAGAGTAAGATTTTTAAGAGAGAGAGAGAGAGAGAGAGAGAGAGAGAGAGAGAGAGAGAGAGAGAGAGAGAGAGAGAGAGAGAGAGAGAGAGAGAAAGAGGAATAACTAACCTATTACCAGACGGTTGGATCTTCTTGGTACTTCCCGTACTCATTTCTTGTTAGAGAAGGGCGGTTCAATTGCAGGAGACGTCTTTTCGAAGATGGATGACTGTTTTAGTTAAATCGCTTTTCTTACTGGTAAAAGTAAATTATTTGTACCTAAATTTTTTAAATTAATCAGTGAAGTTCAACGCAACCTTTGTGCATGTTGTCATGGGGAATCTTAATTTAATGGTCCCTGAGAGCCTAGAACCCAGATTTAGCAGTAGAGACCCCGGATGAATGAACTGTGAGCAACTGGGTTCCGAATAGAGGACTTTAAGTTCACTATCATCTTATTAGCCT
>NW_004797294.1:578227-580243 GCF_000002075.1 Aplysia californica | reverse complement strand
AAGGGTGTCAATACATTTCAAAGTATCGCCACAAGAAGAGTTCTTTTCTTGGAAATATGGGGTATCTCATATTTTCTCCTAATGGGCTGCCATGCAGGGTCAGATCGTATCGGATTGAAACCATTCCGTAAAATGTGGACCCCACCTAACGGGCGTATGTAGCCTACGAGTTCTGATTTCTTGTGACAAAGTCAAAATGCGTAGGATTTGTTTAATGGTTTCAACTAAGGGCGTAAATTACTCTACTACGTTCCTTGTTACCTTGATAATGCCTGTCAGCAAAGAAAGCATCTTATAAATTTCAATACCGTCTGGCCCTTTTATGGCAACATCAAAACCATTTATTTCTAAATTAATTTCTTGGCCGGACATTTGTGTATCATTATGTGGTCAGAGGGCGCCATTTGTAGATCCTGCTTCTTTACAGGTTCATCCGTTCTTTTCGTCCATTTGTCTTGCTCTTTCCAAGTACAAAGTGATCGATAACGTGTTCGCGTAGATCCTTCCTCTTAGTTAGCTAAACTAAATCTACTTCTGACAAGCCGGAAATAATTAATTATTATTTTCCTTCTTTGTTCCTCTCGAATAAGACAGGATACATACACTTTAATTTACGAGGAAAAGAAATGAGGCCTATACGTACTCACTGCAGTAAATTGATTCGGAAGGGTGAAGAAACTGTTTTGACAAAGCAAAACTGCGGGCCAGAAAACTAGGGTATGACCAGCGTTTAACCCCTGTATAGACAGTTTTAAGATATAGATATATTTACCGTCACATCGTTACAGTTTAGGAAATTACAATTTAGGAGACGGGCTTCATTCAACCCTTCCTGTCAGGGCCAACCAGGATACAATATCTCAGCAGAAAGACCGAAAAACTCGATTGAAATTCCGTTTAGCAGTCTGAGGCAGTATTCTAGGTGGCGCTGGAATAGTAGTAGGCCTACATGTACTTCTATAAAAATATAGTCGAATCTTCTCGAACGGTCACTTGTCCAAGACAATCATCTGTACAAGCGACCACTTTCTACTTCCCTTTTTGTGTTCTTTTTGTATTAAAATGACACTGTCCAATACGTCCACCTGTCTAAGACAGCCACTTTTCTCTTCGGCAATGGGTAGGCGTCTTGGACAGTTTCGACTGTATATGGTCGCTTTTGAGCACAAAGGGACTCTCCCGAAAAATACTATTTTGAGAAAATCGATGGTAAGTTTTGGTCCTTTGTTCACTTTCTTTAACAGACAAGGAGAATTTTTTAATAACCAAACAAATATACACACCAATGAAACCAAACTTCTCCTATAGATAGGGCAATGTCCACGTTTGGTGTAGGTCAAGATTTCTGGAAAAACCCGAAATCTGGGTTAGCCCGCTTGCCCGTAGAAGCGACCATATTATTATTATGCTAAGCACTTTGTACGAGAATTTAAACGATTTTTATAATGGGCGTCTCTTAGAACGGAGCAGCATTTGCGGGGAAATGAGATCGCTTATTGGCTGTGATAGCAGCCTAAATAGGTTTCTAAAACGGTTTATGTAAGAAGCAAGGAATGCAACTCTTGATAAAATCATGAAAGTAAAAGGAAAGTAGACATGAGATACGATTAACAAGCAAAAAACTCCCCCCTAAAAAAAACACCCCCCAAAAAACCCACACAAAAAAAAAAAACAACTAAAAAAACAACATCATCCAAACACAAAAAAACAACAAAACAAAACAAAAACAACAACCAAAAACAAACAAACATCCCAAATGCATATATGAATTTTTAAAAAAATTTAAAAAACAAACCAACAAATGCCTCATCCCCCCGCCCCTTAAAAAGGAGTAAGGGATATAAGGTTTTTAAATTTGAAGAACTATGAAAACAGTACTGCTACTGATAACAGTGCTGAAATAGAAGCCATAATTATCCTAGCAACGCAAAGCAGCTATAGGACATGATAAGGCCAACACTATAAGACATTACAGTTGAACGGGATTAAAATAACAACAATAATAATAATAATAAT
>NW_004797294.1:576169-577251 GCF_000002075.1 Aplysia californica | reverse complement strand
GTAAGTTTGCGAGTGTTGACTATCGTTATGTGTGCATATACGTGCATCGACTTGTACCAATGGGTGTGTGTTTGTGTGCTTTTGTCAGATAGAACGAAGAAGAAAAAAAAGAAGGGAGGAATCAAGTGCGCAAAGAAGAGGACGGGGTTAAAGAAACCCCATGTGAGAAATAAAGGAAGGGCAGTTGAATATAACGCTCTAAGGATACAACCTTAGACCTTCCTTATTGCCTAGCTGCAGATGTCGAAGCGTGTTCGTGTCGTCTAAAATATTGAAGAATGTAGAATCTACATTATTTACACCCCATGCTTTAACCAGTCACACAATGAAGATGGGCGACATGGTTACCATGGTAACAATAAGTACACAAAAGCGTAATTATGTAACAATAAGTTAACACGGTTATTCACGCTCCTGCCCCTGGAGTACTCAGTATACTTTACACGTGTCCACAAAAACATAACAAAATAAAACAAACAAAAGCAAAAACAAAAAACCAACAAGAAAACAAAAGGGAAGTAAAACAAAACAACTACCCCCCAAAAAAAACAAAAACAAAACAACAACAAAAAAACAATACAAAACAACCCATCCCCCTTCCAACAAATAGGCACATAACGACAACAAAAATAGTAATAGAAATCGACACAAGACAGACAGCCGGACAAAACCGAATACCGCTCTTCTCTTCAGACAAAGAGTTATGAATAATCACTCTTTAACAAGATGGCCGACAGCGACCTTAATACCTCTACCCTCGGATTAAGCTTAGTACTACAACTGTAGTACTGGTATTGCACTAAGACAAACCAGCTATTGGCCAACTGTCTAATCTTCGTGCAACACTGAGCTTAGTATACGAGCAACGCCAACACGACAAAGCTACAACATACTGAAACTCTCAGTAACTAAATTAGTTAAACAGAAAAGAATACATATTATTTATGATTAAAAACTTACCAGATTTTAGTCCATTAATACGGTGTCTAAAATTATGAACAATGCACCTACGGATGACGTATGGGAAAGGGCGAAAAATATGTATACAATGATGCAAAGTAATATCTTAAACCCCTGTAGAG
>NW_004797294.1:572831-574879 GCF_000002075.1 Aplysia californica | reverse complement strand
TATTATTACACACATTACCATAGCTGTCACATGCGCAGTATGTTACGTGAATCATTATGTTTGAATGCCTTTATGTAATATTCGTTCTTATGTTGACATTAACATAAGAAAGTAAAAAAGAAAAAGGTTATTCTGAACTCGAACAAAATTATTACATATTCAAACGAACTGACTGTTTAAAGCGACCAGAGCCAACTCCAGCAACTACGAAGCACTTTCACTGACGAACGTGCCTTCCTTCACAGTTACTCCTCCGTCATCTATGAAGGAAAGGAAATCATTTGTTTTGCCTGCACGACTTGGCTCGCTTAATTTCGGCCTGGTTCGACTTCACTCGGCTTTGTTCGACTTCACCCGGCTTTGCTCGGCATGACTGTGCACGGGGTTGAGTCGGGTCGGGCTGGGTCGGTAAACGTCGACATAGCTCGGCAGAAATCGTACTCTCCAGTGTGACCACCATTTCGGGAATCCGGGTTCGGCTCTTTGCTCGTCCACTCGGTTAGCTCAAATCTTATCACTATAGGAAAGTGGTATCTCTAGATTCGTGATTTGTTCTAAAACGTGTGACCTTTTCCGCTGCTTATTGTTTTTTACAACATTCGAGGATAAAAAGTCTTTGAAATTCACAATACCATCAATGGGATACTACAAATTATGTTTGTGATAAAAATACATGTACATATTATACACAATCTCTGAACCTAGGTTTTAAAAACACAAAAAACAACACCAACAAACAAACAAACAAACTGACAACAACAATCAAAGACACACATAGACACATACACAAATGAAACAATGACGTCTGTCTGTGTTATGCTTCTGCACACCACTTCGACTTCACTAGACTCACGACACACAACGACCTACTCCTTCGCAAGGTCGCCTTGAAGGTGACTTTCGTTTCTTCTTCATTTTTAGGAATTTCGAAAGTTTGATCGGGTGCAAAGTGTTCGGTCTGTGACTTCCTCGGTTAGAGATTGTGTACCACTGAAATGCGATGAACAATGACGAGTATGTATACATGTCTATATATAATCATATTATCTTGGCTACCTCCATACTGCACGCACACACCGATCAGCAACATCGGACGAACAGCAAGATAATCATTTTAGAAAATAGAATGTTCTCAATAAACTACTCTCTCAACTCAGTCAAATAAAAACTGACCATTGGTCGCTTTTGAGGACAGGCAGGCTAACCCAGATTTCGAGTGTTTCTGGAAATCTTGAACTCCACCAAAAGTGGGTATTGTAGGAGAAGTTTGGGCTCTTTGGTTTGTATATTTGTTTGGTTATAGAGAAACATCTCCTTGTCTTCTTAAAGAAACTTAACACGGGTCCAACAACTTTACTTTTAATTTTTCTCAAAACAGCGTTTTTCTGGATAGCCCCCTTGTGCTTAAAAGCGACCAATTTGAAACACCCCTGTCTGTTCTCTGTGGGCGGGTTAGTAGTTAACTTCACTGGATTCAATGCACGATGTGCAAATCTCATGATTCCTCTTTGACGTTGATCGCCCGCTGTTGCTCGTCGCGTTGCACTCAACATGGCACTGGCCTTACATGAATGCTGCGAATTACAGGAATACACTACAACAATGTAGCTCTCGTTAGAAACATTCCGTTACTGCCAAGGTATGCTGGGTGTTAAAAAAAATGACACATACATCAATCCTTTACAACTTCTTGAACTCAGAAAAGCACTCGAGGAATTGCCAGGTAATCCACGTGGTTCAAGACCTTAGCTGTTTGGAGCAGCTTTCTCTGCTTTGTAATATTCTGTATCATAATTATTTGAAGTGCTGCTTTTGGTGTGGTTTTTAAAAATGGTGTATCAATAAAGAAACAGCGATACGTATCTCATAAGAAGCTAATTTGTTTTCTTAATCCTAACAGTTTGGAGTTGTGAGGATATTTGTAAAAATTTTAAGTAATATCGATTTGTAGTTTGATTCTAGGATTGCAACGAGATAGCAATATTATCATTTTGTTTCTTCCTTCGAAAACACGTTTATTTTTACATCGAGTATAAGTCGTTGAAAAA
>NW_004797294.1:571530-572564 GCF_000002075.1 Aplysia californica | reverse complement strand
ACTCCCACTCACACACAAAAGACCACCTTTCAGTCACCTAAACTATTTTCTAAAGCCATTTTAGCGACAAATCTGGTGCCGTTCTAGTTTATTTTTCTTTCCCCTTCATTATAAGATGATACATTTTTTTAAATTTAAAGAAAAAAGCCAGCTACCACGATTATCTAACTTTGGCGTACTAATAGTATTCTTATAAAGACACCACTCGACACACAACTCTTGGCTTCATAAGAGAAGGAACCCTCACACTTATATCCCATTAATGGAGACACAATCATTGAGGTTGTAAATTCACAATTGGAAGTTCATTATACGAAGACAGTAGATGTATTTAAGCGTCATGAACATTGCGTATCCACCACACAGAAACATTTCAGTTTGAATGTCCTTCATTCATCTAGAGCTGCTGATCTAAGATGGTGACACTACACACGCCATTCAACCTTTGACCCTGGCCAAGATTTAACGAACAATCACTCATGATTCTCACACAAACGTGCAATATATATCTCTTTACTAATATCTTCGTTTGTGTAGAAAGTTGAAATGCTTACATAGCGATGTATGATGCCACCGTGCTCAGTTCTGAAGAACAAAAATAAAAAAAACAGATTATGAGTTTTAATGCCGAAAGGCATCACAACACGACTTTCGACTCGTCGGATAGGACGAATAGATTTGTCTGCACACCCCATCAGGTGATCATTGACGTCAGCTCTTTGACGTGATCTAACGACAGCTCATTGACGTGATCTAACGTCAGCTCCTTGACGTCAGTTCTAACGACAGGCACACGACTCCACAGTCATGCCTGGGTAGTTCTTCAGGACAACGTTCCTGTCCTCGTCGAAGTAGAGCAAGGTCACGGACGACATGACGTCAGGCACACAGCACGGGGCCGGAACCTGGTCGTACAGGCCGATGGCGTGGACGATGCTCTGGATGGTGGCGTGGTTAGACGGCCGGAGGCGCTAGAGTGGGGGAGAGAAGAGGAAACAAAACGTTAGTCAAGTTATGAGTTTGCACTTTTTTTA
>NW_004797294.1:568184-571402 GCF_000002075.1 Aplysia californica | reverse complement strand
ACAGTAGAGTCTGAAATGAAGTCCTGGGATCATTCGTGGGGAACGCTGACCAAGATGGCCCAAAACAGACAGAGCTGGAGATCCTTTGTTGCTGCCCTAAACGCCAGATGGCGTAATGGGTAGTAAGTAAGTAAGTAAGGGGGTGAGTTGTTGTGGTTACCGTTGTTGTTGTAGTTGTCTTTTTTGTTTGCGCTTATTTTGTGCTTTCATCAACACAATTAAGACTTTCTGAAGGGCCATCGGCGTCGAACTTTCCCGTATCATGTAGTACGACGGAGGAGGAACTGGGTAATCAGAATCTCTCCCCCCAACCAACAACACCGCAATCGAGCTCTCGTCTTCTGTGGTCAAGACATCGGGCCTAGTCTTTACATAACAAATTACATCATAGACTCATGCAAAGCTATGGCTTAAGGAATCATAATATTTGTAATACAGTTTGAGCATAGAGCAGCACAGAACACTAAGGATTTAGAGAAATGTCAAAGAAAGCCGCACAATCTCAAGTTTCAAAGTGAAACAATAAGCAGAAATAATATTCATTATTGGGATCACAGTTGCCAACAAAAACTAATATTTGCCACCTTCTGGCGAGCCACAACAACAACAACAACAACAACAACAACAACAACAACAACAGCAACAACAACAACCAAAGCAAACTTCCAATTATTATTTGTAAAGACTCCCGGAGGCTCTCTCGACTCAACAGTAACTCCTCCGGAGAACCACTTTATTCTAATTTACCATTGCGGTCAATCAGTCAACATTACAGTCTGTTGGGCCCACAATACTGTGACTGTCATTCCAATGTGCCATCTCTTTATTCAATTATTGGGAAAACGGATCTAAACACAGGCCAGATTACTTAAAATTACAAGTCCTGATAAGTACCATAGATGTGTGAGACCAGTGCCTTACTTGCAATATCAAATCAGTCTCCGCTAGGTAAAAGCTACTTTATTCATGAAAGGCATGTAAGATCTAATGATAAATTATCGTAATTAGAGCAATTAGTAAGGTGAGGGACTTTGCTTGCACGCTCATACATCTGCAACATCCGTTCACAAATCAAAGAAAAAAGTCGTTATTGACAGAAGTATAAAGAAGACATTTTATTCGACTTGGCAGAAGGGCGTCAGCCGACAAGGGTGCCAATTAGTTTTCTTTTCGTTGGATTGGAAAATACCTTCAAGAGATGTAAGGATGTGGTGTAAATCCTGCTGTGTTTAAACTGATCCTAAGAATTGTTTCTCTCCCACCCAACAACTGTTTCCTCTTTTCCAGATGGAAAATACGTTAAAAAAATGGGGCGCAGGGGATTTAAAAATCATCATCATCATCATCATCATCATCATCATCATCATCATCATCATCATCATCATCATCATCCTCATCCTCATCATCATCATCATCATCATAATCATCATCATCATCATCATCATCATCATCATCATCATCATCATTAATCCCGAAGTCTCGTCGAACGTTCTGGATGCCTTGGATGCCTTTCCACTAATTTGATCTAATTAACTACTTTCGATTTATGGACTTGCTCAAAGCCTAAAGTACAAAAGCAAACCGTAAATTCTAACCATAACACACAACATTGCTGCTTATCGCAAGTCACTTACGTGACTATTAATAATATACTTGTATCATAATATCCAAGACTGGACACTCCTGGCGTAATTACGGAACACCATGGAGCGTTCTATTTGACTCTATTTGGAGCCAATAGAATACGGAAGGCAAAGAGAGGAACATTGTGCGTGCACTCGACAAAAGCAAGAATAACGTTTTTTGCCCTTCATTTGTGTACTCCTGGTGCTCATCAACATTACGAATTTGTTAAAGAGAACAAAGACGGCAGCCATGACAGTGCTTGATCTAGGATTACATTATTTTTCCAGTCAATGGCCCTGACTCAAACATAGTTCACATATTATCGTCTGGCTGAATTGATCAAGGGGGAGGAGAACTCGTCCTGTCACCATAGGTATAATCTCCGGCGGCAGAGACGCTAAAGCAATAGAACCTTCTGGCCGAAAAAAGCCCGTATGTATTGCTTACTCCCAAGCCACTACATCGTCGGTTCACGAAGATATGAATCACCCTTTGCCCATGGGCACACAAAAGCAGATCAAAGAGCCACAATGAAATTAAGTCTCATTTGGTTGGCAAATGACATAAATCAGGACACGCCGCTAAATGTCCCCAGACTGGGGCGAACACTCTCTATAAAAGTCAAACCGGGACTGAGAAAGAAGTCTCGGCGAGTTGCATGCCAAGCGCTTTATTGCCCACGTAAATTAAATATGTCAATACACAAGGCGGAGCGCGGGCTTCCCCGGGCCCCCAAATGTCAGCGCGGTAATTGTAAGGTCCAGAAGTAACGGAGAGTTAAAGAAACGCCGCGTCGCCACTCAATTCTTTAGTGGACCCTTTTATCCACCCTCTATCTTCCTCGGTCTCTCATTCACTCCACTCTCTCTCTCTCTCTCTCTCTCTCTCTCTCTCTCTCTCTCTCTCTCTCTCTCTCTCTCTCTCTCTCTCTCTCTCTCTCTCTCTCTCTCTAATCAGGAAACACTTTTCGAATTCTCTCTCCTTTCATCCTTCTTAAAAGTGTCCCTTTCTGTAGTTAGCGGTACCGCGTACATAATGTTACATCATTTAGGAGCCAGGTAGTTTCGACCCTGCCTGTTCAGGACCAACTCAGGCTGAGAGGGATAGATACAACCTCAGAGGAGGCAGATACAGTTACTCGATTTAAAAAATTAATCCTCCCCAGCTTAAAACATGCTTGCAGCTTACTTATCGTTAGCAAGCTGTTCAACTCTTCAAAGCCCTGAAAGCAAATATTTTCAGGAAGGATTAAAATAAACCAAACCAGTTTCCTCCTTTTAACAATTGTACCTTCTATACTGTAACTATTTGTTCCTGAAAAAAAAGGGAAGAGGAAGGCCACGCAGAAAGTGGATTGAGGGTGTCAAGGAAACCCTGAGAAAACATAATATTTGAAAGAGCTGCGGAGCTGGTCTACCATAAAAAACTGCATCTCCCCTTGGCTTGACGCTTAACGGCAACAGAGGATGAAAAAGTAAAGTTAAAGTAAGTGCCTACTATATGTATATTTTCTTTGCTTCCATCATCTAGAAGTTGACTTTCGACAAAATATTATTTTTCTAGTGCCTGTAACATATTACTACAGATTTCTT
>NW_004797294.1:566919-568084 GCF_000002075.1 Aplysia californica | reverse complement strand
TCTCTCTCTCCCTCTCTCTCTATTTCTCTTCCTCGCCCTTTCTCTTTTCCTCAAGCACACTCTTCTATATTCCTCACTCCCCAAGGAGTACACATGACGTCAAAGATAGCAGTATATATACACCGTTCTAACTTCATCTATTTCTGATATCTCTTAAAAATGACCATCACAGACAGCTGTATGATAAGGTGAGCCCATAACATGCATGAGAGAAAATTACAGTGTTATTTCTTTTACATTTACGAGTCTACAATACTTATTTTCATTTTTGTAAAGAGGCGACCTCCGCCCCGCCCCCCACCCCCTTCATCCTCCATTCCCTGTTCAGAAGACCAACAAAGTTAACAAACCTAATCAAAATATGCCCCACGACCACCACCATCAACAAGAACAACAACAATTTTAAAAAAAGGCAAACAAGCAAGACCAAAATAATAGGTGTAATAATCGAGGAAAAAAAAAAGAACTGGAAACTCAAAAATAAATTAAAAACAAAAGTAATAGCTTCTATCTCGGAAAGCAAAGATTCATGAGAACTTTGGAAAATGTCGACAAAGGTAAAATCAGCAGGAAAAGGATTCGGATCTGAAGAACACCGAAGAAAATATGGTGCAGAAGAAAGAAATGATTTGTAAAAACCCCATGAAAACAGGAACGTTTTTGTGTGTGTTGAAGTAGCTCTCTCAACTCTCAAACTTTAAAAGCCATTTTTTTTGTAGTTTTACATTTCTCACCCTGTTACTCTTCGTGTTACTACTTTCCTTCTATACCAGCCATGTTGGAAGCTATTTATAGCACCAGCTTGAGCTACGGCCGCTCTCTCTATCTTCAGAACAAGATCAGAGATTACGAAGAAGAATTATGCCCAAATTACTTTCTTGCTCTCTTTCTCTCGCTCTCTCTCTCTCTCTCTCTCTCTCCCACCCCACTCCTCTTTCTTTCTTTCTTTCTTTCTTTCTTTCTGTCTTTCTTTCTTTCTTTCTTTCTTTCTTTCTTTCTTTCTTTTTAACTTTCTTTCTTTCTGTTTCTCTGTTCCTGTCTCTGTATCACTCTCTTTTTTATTTATTCTTTCTCTTTTTCTTTCGCTATCTCTTTCTTTTTATCTCCCTTCCTTTTGCATACATTTATATACCCACCCCACCCCCTCTCTCTTACCCTCTCTCTT
>NW_004797294.1:565424-566789 GCF_000002075.1 Aplysia californica | reverse complement strand
TTCCTTTCTCCCTTTTTCTATTTCTCTATACAACCCCCCCCCCTCTCCCCGGGTCCAAATAAAAAAAAATCAACACAAAAAAACCTTCTCTTTTTCCCACTCCCATGGGAGTACAGCTCTAAGAAACACATCTTTAATGTCGGTTATTTCAAGCGGGGTTTCGGGTGAGGTGAAACCGTTTCCAGCGTCCTATCTCAACCAGAATGCGCCGAAGGAGAGATCCCGGGACCGTAAAATGATCTTCCTTCGAGTGCTCCCAGAGATAGGCAGGAGGGTAGGTGGGACGTGAGGGAGTTATGGCGCGCTCCCGTGAATGATGGAATATCATCCAAGGTATTTCATTTCTGTCAGGTGGTCCCTCCTATAAGCCATGTTCTGATTTCTATCGTGGCGGGGCTGGAAGCGCTGATCTTGGAGTCTGGTACAAGTGGAACAAATTTCCATCCGCCAAATCGAAAAATGAGAAAACAACACACATACACACACACAGACCCCCCCCCCAAAAAAAAATTGTTTAAGAAAATTTTTTAAAAACCCATAAAAAACAATAACAACCCAAACAAACAAAAAAACGAACAAAAAACAAACAAAAACAAACAAACAAACAGAAAAAAGGGAAAAAAAGAAAAAAAGAAACAAAAGAAAGAGCAGAAAAAGAGTCCCCCACAAAATCTCAGATGAAACACAAAAAAGATTAATTTTTAGTAGCTACAGCGAGCTGAGTAGGCCTAAAGTTGATACAATGTACAATATTTATTGGTGCCAGTCCACTTGGCGGTCCGACGCGACAGGCCCAGTCTGACAACTATACAACTTGACGAAATGTCGGTCTACTAACAATCATTGACTCTGACCCAAACTCAAACTCTAAACCATCGTCGAGATAGAGTTAGGGTTAGGGTATGGAAATGGTAATAGATTAATAGACTGCCAAGTGAAACAAATGTCAGACTGGTCCTGTGATAAAACGTCAACTATAGTACAGACACCTCGAGGTAGACCGTCAAATGGATTGACACCTAATAATGTTTTACTTGACGCACAGATGTACACTAAGGAGGTAAATCTGTGACTTGACGAGAGGTCTTTCTTCCATTTCTCCAGTGGCTTCCCGAGAGTTGTATTTGGAGTTTTTTAAAAAAACTAGTCGAAAAATTTGATGAAGTGTTTCTTTCCTAGTCAAATCGTTCAAGTCTATCTCTTTCTCTCCCCACCTTCTCTCTCTTTCCCTCCTCTCTTCCACCTTCTTTCTCTCTCTCCCTCCATCTCTCACTCACCCCCTCCATCTCTCACTCACTCCCTTCTCACCCCCCGCCCCCTCTCTCTCTTTCTCTCTCTCCCTTTCTCTCTCTCTCTCTCTCTCTC
>NW_004797294.1:560533-562752 GCF_000002075.1 Aplysia californica | reverse complement strand
CTATCTATCTATCTATCTATCTATCTATCTAGCTATCTATCTAGCTAGCTATCTATCTATCCATACATCCATTCATCCATCCATCCATTCATCCATCCATCTATCCATCCAGCAGTCCTTCCATGAATTGACTTTTTGTCGGCACCTTTAATGACCACTTAAAAACACATTTCTGTGTAGATTTAATTGAAAATCGTTGCAGTTTGCAAGGGCACTTAATCATTGGCGGCCATTTTCTTGCTAATTGCACCTCTAACATCAGGCGACCACCACGTCCTTCGATCACAAATATCTCAACTTCTCTTCAAGATAGTTGCAATTTCATTTACAAAAAGCAAGACATAGGAACACTTTGATACAAATAACACATACCAGTAGCTCCATATGACCAAAAGGCGACGAGGGCCTGATTCTACCACGTCATGACACAACACTAATGTTTTTAACTACATGAAGCTACAGCGAGCACCTAGCACTAGAGCTGGGCGAAGAATCAATTCCGGAACCGATTCCCACTATTACTGTTACGCGGAAGAAAAGTTCCGACTCCTTTTTACGTAAGCCAACGGTTACCAGTTACTTTATCATTTACGTCTTTTCTTTTTTTTTGTGGAAAGAATTTATTATTGAAAACTAAAAGTTGGTGCTTCGTAGTGTTCCGAAATCAAGGTTATCCTAAATCCTGAAGATGTTACAAACAAACAAACACAGGTAACCACCAGTAGAAATCACATCGTTAGAAAGAAAGTAATTGGGTTCGGAGTCGATTCCTACGATTCCTAAATTTCAATAATCGGGAACCTAGTCGCCCAGCACTACCTAGCACACCTCTTTGATAGTCCCAAATATATAGATGACGTATTTCCGCCATCTATTTTTGTCGTCGTCCGGGGCTTCCCCCAAGCCTCATGGGTTTCCCTCGCCAGTAACTGTTGACTAGATCTCGCTGTCTTTGTTCTTTTGTTGTATTAATGTGGGTTATCTTTTTAACAATCTCAGCAATTCTCGTTCCATAAACTTACTTTATCCTCAAAGTTGTACACACACTCACACACACACACACACACACACACACACACACACACACACACACCTCACACACACACACACACACACCACCCATGCACACACACATACACATCAGGGCGGGCCCGCCACGGTGAGATCAGAGACATTGTACGTTTACGTTCATTGTCTCTGTTGAGATCTGCTAACTGCTAGTCAACTGGCGAGGGAAGCCCCTGAAGACGACAAAAGTAGAAGGCGGAAGTACGCCATCTATATTTGGGCCAACCACAGAGATGTGCTAGGTGCTCGCTGTAGCTTCATGTGTTTTAACTACGGATAGTACTCAGTACTCAGAGTTTCAACGGACTTTCTAGTCTGATGATAAGCGTGGTTATCTTATTGTAAACCAGTACAGAGCACAGAGACAGCCATGAAATCGGGCTCGTGGTTACTTAGTCCTGCCTTGCATAAACTCTTCAATGGATGCCAGATTATCTTCCGAAAACATTTTTAACGGGGAAAGATCAACAATATAATATGTATCTTTAGTGAATGCGTACCTCAGAGGAAGATGTGAGATAAATAAATGCTCACTAAATGCCAAAGTCCCGACTTAATTGAAGAATAAGTTTTTATTTATGCCGTGTAAATGTTAAACTGCAAAACGTAATGCAATTTTTGCGTCATAATAATAATATGCTCTTAAAATAAATCTTCTTAGAAAGTAAGGTGCATTCTGTACGAGGTTTTAAAATTAGAACCTGTCTCTATACAAGATTTCAAGTTATTTTGTTGCAAATTTTATTCACCATAAAGTTCTGCTAAACCATAAAATCTGTCAGTTTTGCAGCGCCTGCGTGTTCTGTCAGTTTCACGATCCCTGTGGCGAAGAGCTACTGTCGTTTCCTATCCACCTTTGCGCAAGACAGTAAAAAACAATGACACGAGGAAACGAGCTTAAATTATAAGGCAACAAACATTCTTCTAAGTCACCTCTGAGCTTAAAACCTATTTGATGTCCTTACCATACTGCGCTTTAATTAAAGGACCAAAGCGGACGGGTGAAAAGTAAGCACTGCTCTGCTAAAGACGAGCCCGCAATTAAGGTACAGCAGTAAATAAATTTATATCACCGTGAAAAAGACGAGAAACGTGTTAGCTTTTGAGTGGCCCAAGACTACGCGACTCGGGGGAAAGTAGATTTTTAAAAG
>NW_004797294.1:558615-559753 GCF_000002075.1 Aplysia californica | reverse complement strand
GAAGAAATTTTTTCGGTCGCTACCCGGATTCGAACCCGGGACCTTTGAATGAGAGGCCAACACCTTAACCTCCAGGCCACGAGAGCCCCCCCGTCTCTGTCTGTCAGGACCAACCAGGGCAGAGAGGGAATTAACATCTCGGTAGAAAGACGTAGATACTCGAATCTCCCCACTCGAAAAACGAACATAGGTCTTCTGCGTGTGGCGTCGAATCACCTAAAATCTACTCCACAGACGCCGATAAGTTTGATTTTGTTGTGAAGTCAGAAACGAAAAGAAAGTGACATGTCGACAATTGATATGGCACATACCTTCCCCAAAGCAGAGCCATAGTTGTTTATATGAAACTCAGAAAGTTGAGAAAGTGCGCTCAGAATGCTAAAAAAATTATGAAATAAAAAAATAATAGTTCTTTCTGATATTTCATTGTTCTCTTCACAAATGATCTGAAATTTGTCACGACGCAGTGAGATTATTGCTTATTAGAAATGCTATTTTCTTCATTACTAAATTCACCTGCAATTTTATGATGATATGCATATTTTATACCCCTGCTGTTTTGCACCACTCTTTTATATAAGTCCAAATCGGTTTTTTTAATGATAAGGATTTAGAGTCTTCCTCAGTATAACAAAGTAATAAAGAAACGGACTTTTCGGAATCTTCAATAATTGATCAGAAATTAGACTCTGTGGCATTATCAAAGTCAACAATCTGTGTACACGGTTGTTATCGATTACCGGCAATCTGTAGTCAGTTAGTTGAGATCATACATCACTAACCGATCCGATTCCCCAGACCCACCGCTACCAGAGCTCCCTCCCAGCTAGTCTGGAACTAGAGTCGAGGTCTGATTACCAGTGTCAGGACTTAATACACAATCTCCCCGACCCTCCAGCTGCAAGTTTGACCAATTCATCAATAATGGCCTCCGCGTCTGCCAAACGTCCAAACCGGCGCATGCGTATTTTAATACCTGTGTAAATGTCAGACGACATGACGATCACGGCGTCCGTACGGAGTATCGGCTACAGCAAGGAGAATCGATTCTTTCAAAAACAAGGAATTTTTATTTTTACTTTGTGACAGTTAAATGTTGTGCTTATTTTTTAATTCTACGGTGGATTTTTCGTTGGGG
>NW_004797294.1:554512-556033 GCF_000002075.1 Aplysia californica | reverse complement strand
ACACACATACACTTTTTTCAAGCTTTATTTCTTTCTCCAGTTTCTAAAAAACTAAAAACATGAAAGAAGCATAAATGTGCCAGTTAAATACATACATTCTCCATCATAGTTCCTTTTATCGTAACACCGACAAAATATGAGCAAAAAGGAGCGTCATTATTAAACCTAATGGCTCTGGGCTGCAGATATGAAGATATCAGGGTTAAATACACGGGTGATATGTTCAGATAAAGTTAACAAAACATTAGAGCGTGCCCTGCAGGAAACTGTCTCCCCGAAATGTTTTTAACTCTTTGAGGACGCCCATTCTGGACTTTCAACAACGCTGGAAACCGCACTTTAAACAAAAAGAGCATAACTTTATTATTCTCATATATTTTCTAATTTGCAGTTTTTCTGTCTTAAGCTTAGAAAGGCAATCTACTACACCCCTACTATTTGCTTTAGTAAACGTTTTACGGCACTTGCAACGCAATAAGGTTATACAAGTGCCGAAGATTAGAGATATTACAAGAGAGTAACAAACTCAAAATGAAGAAAAGATACGGGCGATAGAAGTTTGATAAGAAAGAATGAGCAAACTACACAAGAGCACCCGTCAACTACACGACACGCACAAACTATGAAACATTATGAAATAAGTGTTTTTGGTTTGTGTAGTATAGTTGGAAAGGTGCCGCAACATGGCCTTTTGTATACTGTCGGACATAACAAAGTTTATATTATGAGCCCACTATATCCTTTCTTTGAGATAAGCTTTTCTTTGCTGAGAATTCATAAGAGAAGCCACAAGGTTGAAAATAATTGTTTTAGCCTAAAAGTTAAAAAGGTAGCGTTATGGACAAGCTGCAGAAGTTGCAAATTTCTCCCGTCTTTGACGTCACATGGGTGGAATTCTTTAAGGAGGGGGCGGTGGCATGATATCAATTCTCATTTTCAAAATCTTCTATGTTTGTAATATAGTTTTTATGTGAGCGTGTTTTTTAAAACCCATTAAGGGAAGCTTACATATTTCACAACTAGGCACGAATAATTCGTTAATTTTGTGTTTTACGAGTATCTGTGACGCAACGTTACCTCCATAATGAGTTTACGGAATAAAAAAAAAAGAGAAGATAGAAGTTTTACATCACGTTTTTTTTTTCTGTCCATATCAGCATGGAGTTTGATAGCGTGTGTGTTCGGCACAGTTGCCATCAGACATACATTATTATGTGGCGTCAGTAGTCTAGTGGCTTGTAGGCAAGCGGAGTCATTATCGTGAGGTTACAGGTTCGGGGGTTCGAGATGCAGCCTTGCCCGACGTTTTGTTCATGAGAAAGGTACTTTACACTTAACACCAGTTTTTCTTACTTCACCCTAGTGTGAATGGGTACCCGACCACAGACAACAAAAGACCTTTATCGTCAGTGTATGTTAATGTTTTAGCGCCTGTAAAATGGCAGCTTGCACTGTACTATGTTTCCCTAGAAGCTGCCAATGTTTCTTAGTGTTATAGGGTCTGCTTTTTTGTTGGGGGGG
>NW_004797294.1:551982-553305 GCF_000002075.1 Aplysia californica | reverse complement strand
AGAGAGAGAGAGAGAGAGAGAGAGAGAGAGAGAGAGAGAGAGAGAGAGAGAAAGATCTGAAGCAGAAAACGGGCGTCATTTGATAAACTCCTCATCCACTATATTATGTTGGCCAGCGCGCGAGCGACTGAGATTAATGTCATTTGCCCAGACGCCACGTCAATTTGACAGACGGTCAAGACAGCGACACAAAAGGGACGGCTCATATCCCGCTCTCGCTCGCAGACGACACGACCATCACAGGAGGGTTAATCTGGTTGACATGTCGACCGACCATATGAGAGGCAGCGTGGTGGAATCAGGCTCTCGTCAATTTTTGGGCATGTAGAGTTATTGATATCATCTTAAAGCTTGTTCACTTGTCTTTATTGGGATGAAAAAAATATCCGATTATCTTGAATACAAGTCGAGATATTTGCGAATGAAAGAGATGGGGGGTCAACTGTTTTCAGAAGTAATATTAGTGAGAAAACGGCCGCCAAAGATTAATTATTTCCTTAGCTAAAGAATCCTTGGTAACTGAAAATTTTAATTTTTTGTGCCTTTAATCAACGTTTTTTCAGAAAAATCCACACAGAAATGAGTTCTTTAATGGGCATGAAAGGTGTTGAACCAAAAAACTTAAAATTTGAGAAAAATTCACAAATCTGCAGAAAAATGCTAGTTTCTTCACTTTGATTATTTTGACGAGAGCCTGATTCCACCACGCTGCCTCACATATAGCGGACGCGCGGGCTGCTCTGTTCTGAGGAGGACTTTGCTAACCGGTGGTACTGTCGTCGAGTGTCGACCGACAGCCTGACTGTGTGTAACGATGTTCGTTGCTGGATTCTTTTTCAGTTGCTTTTTCCCCCCTCCTTTATCTTTTTATTATAGCCAGTTTCTTCTTTTTGCGTTTTTTTTTCCTTTGTTTTTTTGTTTTTTTTGCTTTTCCTATTTATCTTTTTCTTCTGTATCTAAAACAGTCAAATTTTCTTCTTCTCTGTTTTTCTTTCCTTCGTTCTTTTTTTCGTATTTTACTCTGCTTTTTGCTTTTTTCTTCTTTTTCTTCTACTTCTTTTTTTCTCTCCTTTTTTTTCCTTTCTTTTCTTTAAAAATCTTTCTGTTCTTGATTTTTCGTTTTCTATTTCTTTTCCATCGTCTTCTATTTCTGCTTTTTCTTCTTTTCTTCTTTTTCTTTTATTTTCGTGTTCTGGGTTTTAGTGGAGAGAGGTAAAATTAGGTTATGATGATAATATGGGAAGAATTGGATAGCGAGGTGTTGTTGGGACTCAAGAGGAAAAAAAGAAGGGGAAGGGGGAGTAGGAGGAAAGCGGAAGGGCG
>NW_004797294.1:550059-551180 GCF_000002075.1 Aplysia californica | reverse complement strand
ATCATCATCATCATCATCATCATCATCATCATCATCATCATCATCATCATCATTATCATCATCATCATCATCATCATCATCATCATCATCATCATGAACAACACCCTAAGCAACAACACCAACGCTATAAATTACATTATTACTTAAACTAGCACCAACAACTTTTTAAACCGAATTGAAGACACCACGAGAAAGGTTAAGACCGAAAGAGTTTGCGGATTAGAAACTGAAAGGTTTCTTCGATCCTGCTACTTTGAAATAAAGTGGATAAGCTAAAAACAAAAGCCATTCTAAAGGCATCTGAACAGTTAAAAACCCCCCACACATTTCTTAAACAAGGCAAGCTATAAGTATAGCTTTTGGGGGAGGGGGGGTTGTAGAAGAATAAGACATTTACCATGAACTCTCCAAACTAAACTCACGGGCAAAGAGAGGAGAAGACAGAAATTTGAGACAGAAATAAATGACAATAAAATGTAAGTAAAGAGAGAGAGAGAGAGAGAAAAAAAAAAAGCCTTAAAAAAAGACCAACACTACGCACACCTTAAAACTTTCAGATATCCTTACACTTAGATTGCGAAAGCAATGGCATACTAAAAGTACCCTCAGTCCCGAGTGCGTGGGTCTGACAATAAAAGTAACAGCACAGCACGGCTTTCGGCAAGTAAAAATTTATGTTGTGGGCTACTGGCCAAAAATTAAATCTTAAAAGAAAACGTATATCAGTAAAACTATTGGTTGTTTGTAACCTTGAGACCTCTGCACGTAGTCGTCGCTTCAGGGCAAAAGAGAAAAAGGTTACTACTGCTTCTTTTATTTCACATTTCGTTTTGCTCTTGGTTTGATCTGATACATCCATACATCCATCCATCATTACTTTCTGGAACGCAGAAATGAAAAAAGGGGAAAATATTCGAGTCTTTTGAGTTTACATTATTGTCTCTTTTCGACTTCGATGTTGGGATAAGGAACAAGGGTGGGGGTGCAAAAAAAAGGGACGAAAAATAGACAAGCCACTATTTTGAAAATTGAAATTAAAGCAGGTTATAAAGAACGATTTAAGGCGAATGGAGGAAAGAAACTAAGAGTTAGCAAGCCTGCTAGCGAGGGAGAGAGAGAGA
>NW_004797294.1:547359-548894 GCF_000002075.1 Aplysia californica | reverse complement strand
ACACACACACACACACACACACACACACACATTCACTCACACACACATACAACTACCCCCTAAAGACAATGAATGGGAGTAGTCCTGTCTTTCAGCTCCATCTCTGGCGCTGTGGGTGTAGATTCTAGATGAGATCTCGAGATTGGTCACCCATGTTGGTTCCCCTGGGGACGTCATGATCTCTTGTTTGAGCAACACTTCTCTGACTCAGACGTCTGTGAGCTCACGGGCACGTGGAAAACTCGTACAAGACGCAGGCCCGCTTCATACGTCATTTCGCAGATTGGCATCGTACAAAAACATGCCAAGCATTTCTTACACCCCACCCTATCAGTTTCCTTGGATGATATTTTTAGAGGTGGTTCTAGAGAGAGAACAATACGTTTCTCAACTTTATCCAAGTTCTTGACGATCTGATTTTATTCGGGACACCTTCTGTTGGAATAGTTTCTTCAAGGTGGCTTCTTCTGCATTCCATCCTGTGGTTCTTCTCTGCATTCACTGTGTTGTTTTTCTGGTGTGTCTATGTGTATGTGTGTGGCCGACGACTATGGGGTAAAGGAGGGTGGGGTGAGGGTAATGGGGTCAGTAATGTCTCTGTTCTTCCTATCTGTTTTATCCCAGAAAAAGCCCGTCAAGGTCACTGCTTCCTAACGAGTGGGGCATTCCAGTCGGTAGTATTCATCTGAACGGGTGATCAACTTTGACAGGTGCTTTGACTGTGGTTTAAAAGTTTATTCATTGTGTTGTCCATGTACGAGTAGTTTGTACACCCCCTTTCCTACAGTTGCTTTCGTTTTTCTTTTCATCATCACTACTATATTATTATTCCTTCGACCACTTTGTTTTTTATTCTGCTCCCTCTTCCATCCTCCCTTCATTTCATTATCTTGCTTTGCCGTCCGTGTATCCTTGTCTATAATTTGCTCCAATTATCACCATCCTCTTTTTTGTTCCCCATCTTCAGTATCCTCTAAGAGCCTCTATCCCTTGTTCCAAACCTCCTTCATCTTCCAACTCCTCGATTTCCTCTTCATTTTTCAACTCGATCTTTATCCAGATTCCCGAGTACCGTCTCTGGTTTATACAAATTGTATGTTCCAGTACATCCACCCATAATTCCGCCCCTTAAATAACATTATAGTGTTGATAGGGGCGTTAAAACTATACACTTTTACCATTTCACCATCCAAAATTATCCTCGTGGATCGCGGTAGTTTAATGTCTAGTCTTATCTTGTCGTATTCTATCTTATCCTCCTCCTTCGTTCTCCTAATTAGCACATGCCACAAGTCTCGACGGGACAGGATTCTGGAAAAGAAGCCTTCTCAAGCAAATCTGTCACTGTAAAAAAAGGCGTCTCTTTGGATTTTGCATCCAAGCGTTACTGTATATCATTCTAATGAGATTTTATGGGTATGCAATGATTTAAGTTGCTTTTTAAAAGGAACATAGGATAGGAGAAGGAGGGGTGGTGGTGGTGGATTAGAATTGGTGGACTGCGTTTGTGTGTGTGTGGTCGGGAGGGGGGGGGG
>NW_004797294.1:532130-545663 GCF_000002075.1 Aplysia californica | reverse complement strand
CTGATCTTCTGGTAGGAAAGATCTACACCTAGCCTTCTCTGACAAGAGCGAAAAATCTCGGAGAGCCCGTGTGCAAATTGTGCACGTTAAAGATCCCTTGGTGGTCTAAAATCGATAACAGTAGGCTTCGGCCGCCACCCAGGCAAAATTCAAAATTTCCTACCAACTGAAAATATTAGGTGTGTTCCGCGCGCTCATATGACCTTATGCAGTTGCGAGCGCCGTAAACACTTTACAAAAACAAAACAAAGGAAAAAGGTCACGCAAAAATAACTAATTCTACTTCAGTTTGGAACAAGAACTAATTCTGTACTTCAAAACGAAGAATTTTCCTGGACAAGCTTAACGGTTTTGAAGCTTAAAGGATTGTGTTCTCAAGAAAGTTTTGGTACAACATATTTTTCCTAAAGAAAACCTAATCTCCCAGAGTGGTCTACGTGCTAGATACTACAACCTTCCATCATGTCTCCTTTAAACCCCCGATTTACTTGTACCTTGGAAGCATATACCCCCCCCCTCCCCACCACACACACCAGCACACACACACACACACGTTTCCCCTTCACTCAGTTGAGATCTTAGATTTACAGTACAAACACACACGCAGCTAAGATACTGCTTTTCTGCAACAGAACGTGATCTTATCAATGAAAACTACAGTTAGTCGAAACAAGTCGGTTTTTATATTAGATGGGCCAACCAGGATTTTCTATTGACTTTTACTGTGACCGTCACGGAGTCTTTATACTACAAGAACTCTCCTACTGCGGACAGTGGCAACAAGTACTGGGAGAGAGATTTACCTCAGACCTCAAGGGAAGGCGGCTGGACAGGGGTCAAGCCACACGCTAATTCCTCGACAAATCCCCGTCATCTCCGAGACGCGTGTCGGACACTATTCTTTGCCCGGTCTTCGCCTTGGGTGGTACGCCCATTTATCCTCCACTCTCCACACTTTTTGTATGACGTCACGGCGGCCATTTTTTGTTTGTTTTTGCTTTGTTTTACGCTATGAATTCTCAGTGTCTGCTTGGGAAACGTTATATACAGACCAGCATGAGAAGTAGAAACATGCGCAGTCGTATTTTGTTGTGCGAACTTGAGGATTTTTTGTGCCTTAAGCAAGTTGGTCACATGGGCAATGTATCTTTTTCTTTTTTTTTCTTTTAGAAATTGAAAGTGTTTTGTGTTCTTTTCCGCAAATTGTTCATAAGGGGATTGGTTGTTGTTTCTTGTTTTTGTAGTTTAAAATAATTAAGGTCAAATTCCAGCAAGAGTCACTAAGACCCTTTTAAAAGCCACACCCTTTTATCCTGTGGGGATCACAGAACTAAGAGAGTTAGTCATACTATTTCAGGAAGGATGACATTACCCCCCCCCCCCCCCACCCCCTCCTATTAAATCATTGTTTGTGTTAATTTGTTAACCGAAGTCAAAACGAACGACACTGGAAGAGGGAAAGGGTTAATATCACAGTTCGTTACAGTGATGTTCATGGTCAGTCGGATCATTGGCGTAAGTAACTACAACAAAAATGAAATAAAAACAGAAACAGCAGCAGACTACAAAAATATTTTCACATCTCCTTCATCATCTCTACTTGCATAGTCAAATGCATTGTTGAGTCTTCGAGGTAGTAAAAATTTGTTCTAGCTTTTGTTTCAACTCACATTATTATGAGCAAAGGAAAACTTTTAGTATTACTCAGTACATTCATGTTTTATTTATCATTTGTCGCACATGTTTTCAACTCCCAAACTACACTTGGCACGTTCAGAAAGAGACAAAAGAAAAACAAGATAAAAGGGTCTGGGGTGCTGCGTATAAGTCGACGTTGGAGCATGTTTGCCATAGTTGTTAAAGAAGTCGTCTACCATTTTAACATTGTTAACTTGTCTACATCGTCCTTTTCAAGCACAAAAGTACAAGTTTGTCATCAGTCTAAAGTTGCAAGAACATACAAAGCCTCAGAAAAAAAATGTGTAAGCCCCACAGCAGAAATTCTTCAGCAGCCACTCATTTGTCATGTTCACCATTGTGTTATTACGGTCATTATTTATACCAGTGCTTGCCAGCCTTTTTATAGTCAGCACACACTTTTGCCACCTTTGAGAGGTTAAAAGTTTCGTACCACCCATCTAGATGTACTTTCAGGCGAGAATTAAATAATATCTGTCACTACCCGGGTGATCCACACGGGCTCACCAAAATTACCAGATCACCCACTTAGTGGGTGATACCCCCTAGGTTGGAAAACGCAGGCGTATAGATCTACGTATCCCTTCGATACTGCGCTGGTACTTTTGTCCTTTTGAAGCGTGCTGTTACCAACGTCTCTTATTTTATTATTCAACTTTCGGTCTGAAACGAAGAAAAACGTGACTTACATCCTTCATTTCTTTCTATCTTTCATTCATGCATTTATTATTCATGTATCCTTCCCATCACGGCGATCTCTGCTGTTTTCTTTCTCCCCCTCCCCCCTCCTCCACCCACCCACCTTACCCTGTATGTGGTAGACAACGAACTGAAGCCACCACGCCACACAGAAAGGGGCGACCAAGGCTCTCTTCAAAATGTAATTTCACTTCTCAGCGATTCGCCCGCCCAGCGAGACAGCAGACCAGGAGGATAATAAATTTATTATCCGCGGAAACAGACTAGCGCCGTCCCTAGCCTGGAGGGGGGCAATTCGTTTCCGCCATTCCGGACGTCCCTCACGTTCCGACGTCAGCAAGAAGGAGAAAAAAGGAGGAAGGAGGGAGGGAAAGGGGAGGTTGGGGGGAGGGGGTGGGGCAGAGGACACATGGCTTTCGAAACTGTACCAAAAGTCACTGTGTCGTTTGGTACTTTTTCTGGAAAAAGATAGCCACCACCCCCACCCCCTCATTACCCCAAACACATACATACAAACCCTCGAAACAACGTAAACCCAAAATCCCAACGCAAAGTTTTTATATGACATTGGTGTATACTAAAAGACCTACCCCACAACTGCTGGACCTACACAAACAAAACACGGTGCAGAAGGTGAAAGTGTATAAAATATACATGTATATCTTAATATTTTCCCCTCTCACAATTGCACGAAAAATAGAAGGATACAAAGGTCTCCTTTTTGTGGGGTGGGGGTGGGGGGTGGGAGGGAGGGTTCTCTCTCATTAACAATATAGCAATAAATCCTTACAAAGACATAGAAATAATAAACATTATGTCGTTTGGTACTTTTCCTACAGATGCGTTTACAGTAAAAAAAAAAAAAAAAAAAGAAGCCAAAACGTGTTTGTACATTTCTTTTCGTACTCCTGTCCCGCCCCCCTCTACACCCCACCCCCTACCCCCAAATACTACACATACGTAACTACATTATAAGCAAGCCACAAAAGAAGGTATTCCAAGATGCCGCTCGGTACTTTCTCTCCACCACAAAACAAAAGCCACACCTCTGATTTAGTGCAGTGCACGAGCTTCATCAAATGAAAATAAAAATGATAACAATAGCAGCTGTCTTCAAAGAAAGGTTCGTGGAGTCTTTTATACATACACGACTGCAAATTATAAAGAACTGATTGTAGCTACGACGTCTGAAAAGGAGTCCCCCCCCCACAAACGTCTATGGAGTTCTTTTTATGACTTAATAATTACTGACTTCGGGTTTGTTGAGGCTCTTTCTTTGCTTCAACACGAATAGGAAGAAAAAAACGTTTTCAACGGTTGAAAGCTTGACAAGTATTAAAACCATAATGGTTACGCGATGCGGAGACACGCTCAGTGGGTCGAGGGCAATTGTTGGGCATTGGTATCTGAGCTGGAATAATACTTTGTGAAAATGGGACTACTGTAATATTCTTTGTTGGGACCCTTCCCACCCACAACCCCATCCCCACCCTAAAATAAAACAAAACTAAATGAAAAGAAAAGCAAAACGAAAAAAAAAAGAAATAAATAGCCTAACGAAAAATGGTAACTCCAAAGTTAATAAAAACTAGTGCAATGAGGTGTGAAGAGGGTGAAAGGGGGCACATACATACGTACTGTAACCTCTCAGACTGACCGCGTCACTTCCAACCCACCAACTATACTATACGATCGAGATATCACTTTCCCACTGTCAAATATTTCCTATTTCATAATAACGAAACATCCAAGAATATTACAATATTCTGTTGTGTGGAAGGACAGTTTGATGTTTTGATAAATCACTTATTTATATCACAAAAAGTGATGTATGCTTTACATATCTCTAAAAAAAACCCAGCTTAACGTTTAGCGATTTGAAAATATCACACAATATCCAAGGTGGCCACCATCCCCATGGCAACTGGCAATGTACGGAATTATTGCTGACACTGTGAAGCTACAGTCGAAGGGGGCTGCCCAGTTTGTCACAATGCTGGCACTGTGAAGCTACAGTCGAAGGGGGCTGCCCAGTTTGTCACAATTTCATTTAAGTATTTGAGTATTGATGACAGTCATAAGTACAATACTTTAACACTGTAGTTGTAACTTAAGTTTTTTATTCTCCATCTTCCAATTGGTAGTGTAGAGATAGTCCTTCTAAAATGTCAGTTCAGCCTGTGCTGTTCAATATTTTTTCCTTTTTGTATGCAAATCAAAGCAAATTTAAATTACTCTGTAAAATTTCAACCATGAATGTTTTTTTTCTTTAAAAACAATTGAAAAATAAAATTCAATTCATACAATCAATCAACCATTAATTTACTCTTTTTTAAGTGTCAGTGATAACTTCATCATGCAGGGCACAGTGTAAGCCTGTGACAAACTGGCATCTTCGCAGTCAAACCAGCTCTAATAACCACCTGTCCAAGACAATCACCGGTACAAAAGAGCGTTTCCCTCACCCTACTCCCCACATACCTTTTTCCCCATACTTTATAAGGATACTAACTCTCCAGGATGGCCACATGTCTAAGATGACCACCTTTCTCCTGGGCAATGGGCTCATTATCGTCTTGGACACGTGCTTCTGTAGCCACTACCCCTGGACACCTCATGCAAGTGCACATCCAGTAAGTCTAAAGAAACATAAATACAGTTCGAATCTAACTCATGGCTAGCTCCTCACCCGTGTTCTACGCGCACGTACACAACTCCCACGCATCATGCATTTTCTCTTTAGTTCTCATTCAATCTGTTTCTTTACCTTCTGGTTGTCTTGGACACGTGCAGCTGTAGCCACTACCCACGGACACCCCAAGCAAGTGCACATTCAGTAAGTGTATAGAAACATAAATATAGTTCCAACCTAGCTCATGGCTTGCTTCTCGCCTCCGACCCCTCCCCTTTTCCACACACACACACACACACACACACACACACACACACACACACACACACACATACACACACACACACACACTTTTACACACACACACACACACACACCACTTCCACACATGATTTTTCTCTTTAGTTCTCAGTCAATCTGTTTCCTTACCTTCGTCAGCGGGAAAGGACACGTCCCCACACAGTAGTGCGCCTCAAACGACTGCGGGGAGATAATCCAATCGCCCCAGCCGATGTCAGCGAAATTCACTACAAGTTTCTTCCGGCCACACACACCCATGGAGTCCTTTTTCTCCTTCTCTCTCACCATAGTGTCTTGATAATGATTCCACCCTTTCGGAATCTTCAGCTTCTTGCCCTTTCGGCCGTATCGTTTACGATTTTTTCGCTTTCGATGCTTCCTCCGATGTTTTCGCTGTACATGGTGGTCTGGGAACGGGATGATCCCGCCTTTCCCCAGCTGTATTCTTGACTCTTTCCTCGCTTTCAGAATGCCTGGATGTGTCTGCGGAATCGGGTGGCGGTTGTATCGGAACTTGTCGAAGTCTGCAGGGTCTTCAGGGATTTCGTTTGTGAATATGGAACGCTTCTTCCTTTGTGGAATAGTTTCTTCCAACTCAAGGGGAACTTGGTTAGCGTTTGGCAAAATATTGCTTTTCGGTTGACGAAGCTTCCCAGACATATTTTCGTCGTCGTCTTCGTCGTCGTCATCGCTGTCTTCGTCATCGACGTCATCATTCAACTTTTCTTCTGACTCCTCTCCTCCTTCTTTGAGATTCACACCAAACTCTGCAAACAAATCTTCAGCATCTTCGTCTTCACTAGAAGAAGAGGAAGACGACGACGACGACGAAGATGATGAAGATGACGAGGAGGAAGAGGATGAGGAGGAGGAGGAGGATGAGGAGGAAGAAGATGAGGAGGAGGAGGAAGTAGATGGTGACAAGGACTCCATAAGATCGTCATCCTCTTCGCGTGAGATCAGATCTAAATCAATATCTTCAACATTATCTTCTTCGAAATCTTCATCATCCTCCTCAAAATTACTATCATTCTCCGACTCGCGGAAGTCACCATCCTCTCTCATTCGAAGCCTGTCCGCTAGATGATCCAACTGCTCAAAATGGACTGCTTCTGTCTCGTTCGAGTAGACAACGAGAAACGGCATGGAATGATGTCTCCCAAACTTCTTCAAAGCCACCGGTCTTACCTTCCCATTAGGACGCTGCGCTCTAAAGCTCAAACCAAACAAATGTGGTCTGGGATCTCTGGTATCCAGACAGCCCCGAACGGCCGTGCCGACGTCATACCACTGCCAGCCGGTGGCGCCATCTCTGATGGTCAAGTGTCCAGACTGGCTCATGTAGTGTGGCGCCACCTGGTAGAGCATGAGTTCCAAGTCTAAGTGGCGCACCCACGGCTTGAGGCGTCGTTTGTAGACGTGGATCTCTGCGTGCAGGAGACGCTCAGTGGGCCGGAGTGACGATAGGTTGAACAGGAACATGGACTCGCCCTCCACGGAACCTGGAAGGACGGAAAAAGTGAGCAAGTTTTACAATACTTTCCGGGTAAATGTGTAAATAGAAGGCAAAAGAAGCAAGCATATCCAAAGAAACTTATTTGGAAATCCTGTACAAAAAGGTGACGGGGAAGCACCAGGCAGGATGTAAAGATTTTTTTTAGCATCTGAGCGGAGAAATGAATGGGGAACCATAATCACCAATGTCTGTTTCAGATCTGGCGCTTTATGATTGAGAAACGTATAACATGGGATGGATTAATATGGCTTCAAGAACCGGGTAGAGGAGGGGGGGGGGGGGGGGGTGCGTGAACAAAAAAACTGAGTGGGTGGTTGGCGGGTGCCCTGGTGTGGTTTGCTTCTTCTTTCCTGTCAAATATCTATCGTCCTTATCTCCCCTCCTTCTTTTTTACATTTGTTACTCTCTTGTGACAACTCTAATCTTCTGGCGCTCATATGACCTTATTGTGTTGCAAGTGCCGTAAAACTCTTTACTAAAACTAAAAAAACTTTTTTAAAAACTGAAGACGTTTTACGCACTCGGACTTAGACCACGTAAGTACAGATTTGTAAAATACTTACAAGGGTAAATTATGTGTTTCATTGAATGGATATATAATGGCATAAAAATGATAGATCCTCGATAGGCCGGAATCTAGGTAAATATCACGGAAATGTGCGCTTCCATACTTTACACACAATTACAATGATATACAATTAACGCACATACAAGCACAAACACACACACACACACACACACACACACACACACACACACACACACACACACACACACACACACACAAACACACATCAAACACACACGCACGTGTGTGCAGATGCACCTACCAACTTACGCAATCATCACATACACACAAACTAAAGCAAATCTATATATCATTGTTTTAAAACGTCGCAATACTTCAACCTTTATTTGTCATATTTAAATGAGAGTTCCACAACCCACCCAATTTAACATCAACAAAATTAGTATCCCCCTTAACGTACCGTAAAATCACAAACCCCTTAAGATTGGCTGACCACGTTGTCTGTTTCCCTTTTTTAGCTCTCGTATAACACAGGATGAACGCGACATATTCCCCTTATATCGAGAAGGAAATGGGATTTTCCTCTCTCTTTAACCTCACCCCTATTTCCGGCTGGTCAGTTCGTCCGGTCCACAGATGGCTCAGTTAAATAATGAAATAAATCAGTTTGCTTATAAAAGTGTTCAGGGTATCTTGGTTCCAGACGGCGCGACCAATCTGTGACATAAAACCTCCGAGTAGTGTAGTGGGTAGGTAGGGGTATAAATGTGATTTCTCTCGACGCGGTTGAATCAGGCGCTCGTCAAATTTAGGGGCACGTAGATTTATTGGTATCATCTAACAGCTTGTTCTTTTCTCTTGCTTTTGTTTAAAAAATAAACCCCACTTATCGTGAACAGGAGTCGAGATAATTGCTATTTCAGGAGGTTGGGCGTCACCTGGTGTGGGCTGTAAAATTAGCGAGAAAATGGCCGTCAAAACTTGATGACTTCTAGAGCTTGGGTGTCCTTGGAAACTGCACATATAACATTTTTGAGCCACTGAGCAACGTTTTTCAATAAAACCTACAAATAGGTGAAATGTGTTTTGAAATTGACATAAAAGTTGTTGATCCAAAGAAAAAAGAAAATTCTAAAAAATAATTTTAAAAATTCTTAATGGCCAAAAAATGTGAGTTTCTTTGGATTCATTATTTTGACGAGCGCCTGGTTTCACCACGATGCCTCATAAATGTGATTGGTCTCGACGCCAGAACCCTCAACTTTGCCGCCATCCGGTTGATTCAGGGGAGATAACGGTGGCGGCAGTACCGCCCGTAAAAACGTGTGTCTAGCCCTGGTCTCGTTCGAGAGAATAAGTCTATGCCTGACCAGAAGACCGGTGGAACCATCGCCCCATAAAACAAGGAAATGATAATTCTTTGCTCGGTTCAGCGGGTTGGGAAAAGAAAAACAGACAAGAGTGACGATGAGAGAGAGAGGGGGAGAGAGAGAGAAGAGAGAAAAGAGAGAGAGAGAGAGAGAGAGAGAGAGAGAGAGAGAGAGACAGACAGACAGACAGACAGACAGACAGACAGACAGACAGACAGACAGATGAGAGGCGGACATGTAGATAGACAGGCAAACAGACAGATGCAGAGATAGAGAGAGAGATACGCACACACAGACAGTATCAGAGAGAGACACTGAGAAATAGAGGTAAAAAAGAGGCAGAGGGAAGGAGAGAAAGAGACAGAGAGAGACACCTAGAGTAAAACAGAAACACATACACACACATATACAGAGAGAGAGAGAGAGAGAGAGAGAGAGAGAGAGAGAGAGAGAGAGAGAGAGAGAGAGGGGGGGGGGGGAGGGAGAGAGAGAGAGAGAGACACAGAGAGAGAGAGAGAGAGAGAGAGAGAGAGAGAGAGAGAGAGAGAGAGAGAGAGAGAGAGAGAGAGAGAGAGAGAGAGAGAGAGAGAGAGAGAGAGAGAGAGACAAAGGTTGAAAGGAGGCGGGGGCGGATGCCTGAGTGTTGGAGGCTACCCGCCAACGCGATCGCAAAAACTTTTTTTTCTTTCGTGACCCGAGCAAAGCAAGCTAAAATTTATGGTTGGACAATTTAGATTAAACTGATAGCCAGGGCCATCTTTTGAGTATTGGGTGTTCTAGAGTGTATCTATTTATAGAGGCCTTGCGCGCATGTTCTTTCGCTTGACATGTTAATGATGGGGATTGCAAAGTTAGGAATATTTACTTTTTGTGTTCATCTCTACCCCACATTAAAAAAATCCTCCCAAAAACCCCATTCAAACAAACAAAACAAAACTCTTCCCCTTTTTTATTTAGAAGAGCAAAACGAAAAAATAAATAGCCTAATGGAAAATTGTAACTCCAAAGTTAATAAAAACTAGTGCAATGAGGTGTGAAGAGGGTGAAAGGGGGCACATACATACGTATTGTAACCTCTCAGACTGACCGCGTCACTTCCAACCCACCAACTATACGATCGAGATATCACTTTCCCACTGTCAAATATTGCCTATATTCCAGTTGATATGCCCTATTGAAAATGCTTTTAACGTGGGAGGGAGAGAATAGCGATTTGCTGTGTGAAAGTAACTAACTGTACAACATGATTTTGTATATCAGAATCTATCTTACGTATTGAAAAGCTAATATTAATATGTTTTTTATTTATCCCAGACTGACAGTGATGTGAAAAATGTTGAATCGACAGAATCTTCATGAGTGAATGGACTGTTGTACCATTTTTATTTTTGTCCATCTACTTTTTGGGTCAAGTTAAACGTCGTCTGTTCTTTATCCACCCCCACCCCCCTCTTCGACACACACACACACACACCTCTCGTAAAACAAAAATTAAAAAAACAACAGAAAAAAACAACAAAAAATCCCACCCCCAAAAGATTCAATCAAAACAAAAAACCAAACAACAAACAAAAAACAACCCTAAACTAACAAACGCCAACAGGAAAGCAAATCAGACAGCTGAAATGATAACCAATAAACAACCTCCCCTTCTTTAAAACTAACAGTAACTAAAGACTACAATAACCATTCCACAAACACGAGCTAACAAGAGCAAAAGCGCTAACTGAAATCGCTTCTGGACCACCGTAATCGCCAATCAAAGTCAAATCTTATTTTTTTCTTTCTTCATGACATGCCATTCTTATGTTTATCTTTTAAAAAATCATTGAAATAACAAGGAGAGTAACTGTAACGTCGTTGGGTTTGTAGATGCTCGTGTAGAGACGCCCAAAGGAGCATTTATAAAACTAAAGCCGATAAGGAGGCTGGTTCCATGTTTGATCTTTCCTCAAAGTAATACACTTGATTCTGGACGAAGAGATTGTGTATCTGCATGAGGATGGAAGTGAAGGGTTCTACAAATGATAAAACAGAAGGACTACCCTTTCTTCCTGCCCCCCCCCCCCCCCCTCAACCCTGCCTACATCCCTGCTCCGCTCTCTACCTCTTTGCTTCTCTCTTCCTTTCCACACTCCCAGCTCCCTCTCTATCCCCCTCCCTGCTCCCCCCCCACAACCACCACTCTATTTACCCTCCGTGCTCCTTCCCTTCCCCCACTCCCTGCCCCCTCCTTTAAAAAAAAGCAGAGGATGAAAAAAAAAAGGTTTAACTGGAATACATTTGGGTGTCTTAAAGTTCAGTTGTAAACGCCTCAAATTGGTCGTGTAGAGAGGAATTACAGTAAGAAGAGAGGAATTACAGTAAGAACTGTTGTGTAAGTGAAAGGTTTATAACTTAGATCCCACTTCTCCACTTCCTACGTCAACTTGTTAGTATATGTGTGGCATAAGTCAAAGGTACCGATTATTCGGATAGATCAGGAAATCCGGATTTCTAGAATTGTCCAGATTTTGCCCGACTTCTTGATACAAGATGTATTTAACAATAGGATTCGTAAATAGTGTGTTTCTTTACACCCTTTTCCACGGGATCCGAACCGTTCAGGATATTTTTTCTTAAACGAGAGTTCAGGATTTCAGGATATTTTTAATGAGGGTTCAGGATATTTTTTTCTTAAAAGAGAGTACCCCGAATCACCCGAGATAAGATTAGCAACTCAAGATTCCCCCTTAACAAACTATATAAAATCACAATCCCCTTAAAATGGGTTAACCACACAGTCTGTTTCCTCTTATAGCTCTCGTATACCACGTCAGAATCTCTGATATGTCATGGTATACTATGATATGGTGTAGTGAAAGGTGAAGTGTTTGAGAGATTGTAAGACATGGTGTGGTTTAGTTTGGTATTATGTGGTGTAAAGGGTTTGTGCGCTGTGTTTTAATATGGTGTGGAATAGTATCGTTAAGTTTCGTCGCGTGTTGTGGGATATTGTTTGGTGTGATGGTTGCAGTATAACGTGAAGGAACAGTAGATTCGGTGGAAAGATAGCTTTACTGAGATGATGTGGCACGGCATTCTTTTTAATTTTAAGGTATGGACAGCTATCCCATCATTATGTGGTGTGGCATTATGATAATAAGGGTTTAATGTTCCCTTCAATGTAGAAAATGTACGCCAAATATGCTCCTCTGATTTGAAGTGCTTCTTTGACAAGACAAAACCAGAAAGTTTTTATCAGATTTTTGTGATCTTGCAAATCGAAGCTAAGTTCTGTGCATAAAAAGTATGATATCGATTCCAAGACGTGGGAGAAACTTGATTGTGTTTTTGTATTTTTTGTCTGTTTGCCTGTTTCTTAGTTTGTTTGTTTGCATGTTGGTTTGATTGAGTAAAGACAAGTATGACAACACAGTAAAGGTCATCTAATGATGGACAAAAATACGACAGATAGACAGACAGATAGACAGACAGACAGACAGAAGCAACAGAGGTAAAGAAGAGAGGTAGGCCATACCTGTAACACTCTCAAAGTACCCACTCTTTCACTCTTTACCGTTCCTCATTTCGGCTGGCTGTCACAGACAGCCAAAGAACAACGCATCCCTCTTTAAAAAGTACCTAAGTTATGCCCGTGGGGGATCGGGAAACATTAACAATCATGACAACCCGTACTCTTTCCCTTTCCGAGATCAGCATGACCATCCTTGAGACAGATGATGTCAAGTAAACGAGACCTTGCCTAAATCTGTCCACGCCAATAAAATGGACGTCTCCCCCCTGCGGTCATGGACGTTCAGAAGCAGTTATAGTGCCATCGTTATATTATGCCAGCAGTTCCCATTAAGTCGATGACATGACACGTCACGTTTACAGTCGTGGGCATGTCTCATCTTGTCTTGACTCTCCCTACCCACCGTCTACTCATTTCTTTGTCTTAGTTCTGTTCTGTTCTCTTCTGTTCTGGTCTTTCATTCTCTCTGTCTGTCTTTATTTCTTTTTGTCTTTCTCTCTTTCTTTCTCATGCTATCTCTACCTATATTTCTGTGTCTCCGACCATGTCTCTGTCTCTGTCTTTCACTATCCTCCTCGTTGTCTCTCTCTCTCTTTCTCTCTCTCTCAATCTCTCTCTCTCTCTCTCTCTCTCTCTCTCTCTCTCTCTCTCTCTGTGTCTGTCTCTCCATCTCTGTTCCTTCTCTTTCTTTCTCTCCCTTCTCTCCCTGTCCTTTCTCGCTCCATTTCCTCGCTTTCTAGTCCCTTTCTCTCATACTTACCTTCATTCCCAACTCTCTCTCTCTCTCTCTCTCTCTCTCTCTCTCTCACACACACACACACACACACACACACACATACACACACACACACATACACACACACACACACTCACACACATACAAATACAATATAATATTTCGTGGGCAGTCATCCAAAAGTTCATGACATACATTTGCCTCATACTCTTCCGCCCTTCTCCATTCTTCGAGATTTCTTCTTTTTTTTCACCCCGTCTAATTCTTAATCCCTCTCGTTCGCCCACTGCTTCACACGTTTCCTTGCTTCCACTCTTTATGGGCGTCGTGTTAATAAACTTTCCATTTCTATCGGTCGTAGACGGCAGCACATTTAGCGAGGTCATTATAATGTCACCTAGCTATAATTGCCGATAATTCCTATCAAGCAGACGGCTGGCAATGACAAGTGACGGCAGTCATGGAGAGGTCTCTTGGTGACACGCCACTCCCTCTCCCCCCTCCCCCATCCTCTCCTCTACCAAACAAAAAAGCAC
>NW_004797294.1:528324-531396 GCF_000002075.1 Aplysia californica | reverse complement strand
AGATAGATAGATAGATAGATAGATAGATAGATAGATAGATAGATAGATAGATAGAAAGAAAGAAAGATTGAGGGTGAGGAACAAAAAGAGTTTAGGAGAGAATGGGAAGGTTTAATAGGGGAGGGAGTGGAGGTATTTTCCACATTTTGTACTTGTACTCGGTAGAAATGGTAGATAGTTTCTGCCGAAATTTCTGTCTCTCCCATACAGTAATATTGTAAGTCTATTTTCATAGGTACCTCTACGTTGTATCTATTTACCGTTTCTTTTGCAAATCCCATAGCTTTCCCAATACAGTTTGGTCAATATTGACCATGGCTTGATTCCGTGAGAGAACAGTAACTGACTGAACAGAGGATTGTCAAAACAAAAACCACCATAGCTTTGCTTGAGTAAGATAATGGCAGTGCCCAATAGTAAAAAAAGCAACAAAACAAAAAACAAACAAAAAACAAACAAACAAACAAAACATACTTGAATGAATCAAAAGACGTCTTTTCAGTTCTCTCCTTTACTCTGAGGACAGACTATCTGCTGAAGACATAAGCAGTATACACGCTTTTAGAGTGATATATTATCCATATAATCTGATTAGAATTTTGTTCCGGACGATGATGATTATTAATATTTCAACGTGATGGCGCCATCATTTCGAAAAATCATATTGTTACGGGTGTCTGTGTTGTGTTGTAGCGGTTAGGCGGTTTGTGGTCGTACGTAGAGTACCTGTGTTTTATTTTCGTATGTGAGGGGGAGAATAATTATAATTTATCGGTTACCTCGGTCTATTTGCTGGGTCGTTGCACCCCTCTTGGCCCTGGTTAGTCCAGACAGGTAGGGTCGAGTCCCCGTCCTAAATTTTAAAGATCTAAACTGTGTAGGTGGAGGTGTAAAACACCTTCATTAAAAATACAAAATCTTTCCCTATCGGTTTGCTATGTTTCCAATTCTGTGTTCATTCCATTGAGGGTTGACCTTTGGTAGTGGACGTTCTCTGAGCGGACAGGACCTGACTGAATACACCGCCACCCTCCAAAACAGCCAACCGTCCGCCCAGCTCAGTGTGCGTAGTATAGTATCGCAGGGCTCAGGGCACCCTGACACCAAATTTATTACGCAGTCTTTAAACAACGAACTATTATGACCACGATGATTTATAGTCAAATTACAGGGAAGGCTATCCTATCCTATAAAGTACACTCCTGCCGACTGGTGTCCCCTCCCCTCTGGATATCGTTTGGCGTAGAGAGTTCTGATCCCAGCTCTGGCCCAGTGTTTGTTTATGGCGCGCTGTTTATGGTCCCGAGAATCTCGGCCAGACCACGAGGCGGTCTCTGCTTACCGTTAGGACCAGCGGGGGACTCAAGGACTTAAAGGCGAGAGCCCTTATGTGTTTGTCTTACTTCTCGAATCGGAATTGGAAGGAGGAGGTCAGGTTGCAAGAGGATTAAGCGTTCAGAGCAGTAGTTTGCTTTCATGAAGACGAAAATTTGGATCAGCCTCCTTCTCCTCCTTTTCTCCCAACCGACTTAAGTTGTTTCTCAAGGTTATGGTCCAGTAATTATTATGATAATAATTAGTATGCATTATGGGTCACTAAGGTGAGGGGGCGGGGTGTAAATAGTCCATTATTTTAGCAATAGGGGGCCCCAGTGCCCTCGTTTTCTTTTCCATTAGAGACAAACCCAACCGAATTGGTGAGGGAATATATTGGTTTGCGCACTTAAAATACACACTTGCGGACTCAACATTATTCAAAACTATTTACATTATTTCATAGCAACAAATATAACTTGTATTAAAGTTCTAATAGTGCTTTCCTAGGCGTTTATTGTCCGAAGAGGCGGCGGTGAAAGGTAATTTCGATGGAGAGCCCATTGCCAAGGGAGAACAGTGTGAAGTCATCTTTATTCCTGCGAGTTTGTGGCGTTTGAGAGGCACCTGAGCAGCAAGGAAGTTCCGTCCCTACTAGTAGGGCAATGAACTATTTACACCCCTGTAGCTCGCGAGAGTTACTCTTTTCATTTTGACACGGTATTACAAAGCAAAAAGGTTTTACATGACAAGTCTAAAGAGGATTTTTCGTAAAAGGCCATAATATACGTATTATTACATGTACTACCTTTTGTCGTCGAATTTAAATCTCGTTTCAAGGCAAGTCCAATGTATTTTTAAGCAGGTTTCAAGATACAGCGCGACATGGGAATGTAGAACAACGACACCCACCGCCCTCCCCCTTTTCCAAAACAAAATACAACAAAACAAAAACAAACAAGAAAACAAAAACAAAAACAAACAAGAAAACAAAGCAACTGCTATGGTAGTAGTTTCTTACTAATAATACAATAACTGTGTGTACACGAATTGAGGATATCAGTGACAGACACAGATGTTTTTAGAACTATGAAGACTGAATTACTATTAAAATTTAAAAGGTATAATTATGGTACGGGGAATAATGGGCGCTTATGTCGGCGACGTCAAAAAGAATGTCTAGCTCACTTAGGTCGGCGTGCCCTCAGACGAGAAATTTGAGATACAAGGACAAACTGGACCGTAAAGAAGGTAATGTTTGCCTAAGTTTACAAAGTCCTCATTGGTGGCAAGATCGTTGTAAAAGGAGGGCGGGGGTGGGGAGTGGGGGTGATATTCTAAAGACAGGCTCTACTTTAGCGCATATCACGCGCATGAACCCGCCCCCCCCTCTTTCCCCTCACCCCTCTTTCGCTCTCTCCCTCTCTCTCTCTCTCTCTCTCTCCCTCCCTCTCCCTCCATCCCCCTACCCAACACACCTCTCCCACAGCCCTATAAATTCTGCCTTAACAAGCTCTCCGCACCACCCCCACCCCCACCCCGTCCTTGTCAGCCAAGGACACAATAATGTAATATTCCTATATTATAGATATTATTACAGATTCCCCCGATTCCCAACACGAGATACAGCAGAGATTCTAGATGTTACAACGCTGCACAGCCCTGGGACCGTATTTAACATTTCTCCCTCTTGTTTTGTCTACGAACCATGCTGGTTTTTTATGTGCGGGTCTGTGTGTGTGAGTGTGTGTGTGGGGG
>NW_004797294.1:525868-528224 GCF_000002075.1 Aplysia californica | reverse complement strand
CCCCTCTTTCGCTCTCTCCCTCTCTCTCTCTCTCTCTCTCTCTCTCGCTCTCTCCCCTCTCTCTTTCTCTCTTATATAACCCCCTCCCTATCTCTCACTCTCCATCTCAGTCTCTCTCACACTCTCCCTTTCTCTCTCTCTATCTTTCTCAGTCTTTCACACACATACACACACATACACACACACATACACACACACACACATACACACACACACACACACACACACATATATACACACACATATATACACACACACACAAAGACAAACACACACGTACACACATGTTCACTTACTCCCCCAACACACACGTTGCAGATTTTAATGAAACTTAAACACACCACTTTATATGGTATAATGCTCATTAGTTTTAAAGTCATAAGCGTAGAGTAGTGAAGCTGGGTCCTCGAGTACCCTTTCTTTTTCGTCCCCTCCCCCCTTCTCACTCCCGCCCTATCCAAATTCTTTGCCCACATTTCCTCCGTTCAGCCAGTTTGCTGCCTTGGTACATTTTCTAATGCCACCATCAGACATGATATTTTCTTTCATGTAAATCTGTCAGATTACCACTACGTCTGTTAAATGTTAGAGTGGCGTCGGTGGCCTAGTGGTTAGGCTACCGGACTCGATATCGTGAGATTGCGGGTTCGGGGGTTGAGCCTCAGCTCGGTCCGATGTTGTGTCCTCGGGAAAGGCACTTTACACGAACTTCCCACTTGGCTCGGTCCTATGGGAGACGGAAGTTAAACTAAGAGGTATCTGCTCTTAAATAACCTAATCGTGTTGATAGGAGCGTTAAACCCATACCATTTCACCATTTATATTTACTAAGGGTTCAGCCTAATAGCGTTGTACCAGAAGAACAGGGATCTGTGGCGACGCGGTTACACGCATCGCAGTCGTACACATACGACCTGAGTTCAGTTCTCGTGTGCGTAGAATTATAATTAAGTATCTCGGTCTTTCTAAGGGGACGTTTTATCCCCTGAAGCTCAGATTGCCGATAGCGGTATAAAAACACCTTCGCTAACAACAAAAAACAAACAAACAAACAAACAAACAAAGAAACAGCAAAAACAAAAAAAAGTGTACGCAAGACAAATATGATTACCGAAACCTTTTTTTTTTCTCATTTGTTAACGTCAAAGACACTACCGGAATCTCTCCCTCCCCCCCAAGAAATTCATCTTCTTGTCGATTCGAAAAGGCTATTTAAAGCTCAAGTACGTAGAATGAAACGGACACCATATCTGTTAAAAGTTCAAAGTTCACCATAAAAATTTTATGATCTGACGCAAGGATCAACGAGGATGCACTATCAAGTATTAAAACTTAAACTTTTCAAATCTGTTTCCTTTAGGGTCAGTGTGATCTCGCATACACCAGCTGTTTATCAAGGAAAAAATCGCGATGCTTCCGCGCGGATAACCAGCATTATCTTTCAGAACTCGATTACTCAACACGAAAAATCAACCGATGTTAACATTTTCCAGTCGTTACCAAAAATATAGAAGACATACTCATGGATCACGTTTCTTGACCCTTTGGCCCATGCAGCGTCCTAATCTTGGCCAAATGGGAACTGGGCCAGAATTACCCAGATTGAATCCGATTCGCTCGTATTACCCAGACCAAGACACACGTGCTGCTAAGGGATATCGTTCCGGTTAACGGCCGACACGTAATTATGTTTCGTTTAAGGAATGCCAAACAGCGACGTTAATTTTAAGTACAGCTCTTGAGACTCTAGGGTAAACACCAGCTAACGTTATCACACTCTCCGGGTTAGATCTGTAGTGGTCGACTCTTGAGAGTTGGGAGGTCAGGCACTTCCTATGTTTTAAAGCATACCCAAGACAGGATCCATCTGATAGCTCGAAACACTCTTAAGGTAGCATTTATTTAAACGATATTTTTCGAGTTTCTTTTTTTCGCTTGTTTTTTTGGAAGAAATACACTTTATATTATGTTCTCAAACATTCTTGCAAACACGAGACGGAATCTACCTGAAACATAGATTAATAGCATTAATTATTCAAACTCTATTTTTCTAGATATTTGAACGTTTTAGGAACTAATATATTCCCTATGTTTTAAAACATTCTTGCTCTAACAAACTCAATACAGAATACATCTGAAACATGTCGGGGGAATAGAGTTTTATTTAAACGGCTTTTTTTCAAGTTATTTTGAAATAACTGAAAAGGAAGATAAATATATAAAAAGCCTTCCTCCTCCTCCTCCTCCTCCTCCATGTCCTCCTCGTCCTCGTCCTCCTCCTCCTCCTCCTCCTCCTCCTCTTTCTCTTTCTCTTTCTCTTTCTCTTTCTCTTTCTCTTTCTCTTTCTCTTTCTCTT
>NW_004797294.1:522608-525501 GCF_000002075.1 Aplysia californica | reverse complement strand
TCTTCTTCTTCTTCTTCTTCTTCTTCTTCTTCTTCTTCTTCTTCTTCTTCTTCACTTTTACTTGTTTTATCGGACGTTGGTATTACCACTATACGTACCATTCAGTCACTGTATACACAATTACGCAATGAGGAGCAAAGCGCGGACAATTCAAACACGTTGACACCATGCCTAGCCGCCACAGTGCAACACTCTATCTTGAGGCAAGGTTAACTCATTTCTCTTTTAAGACGTATAGCGGACACATAAGTATGTCTGACAAAAGTCCAAACTAATGCAATGTTGTAGCACATTTTAAATCATCGAACAAAAATCAGAAACATGGCTTTGCATATTAATTCATAGTAGTTTTCTTCCTGTTCGCCTTTTAAAGTTTCAGATAAAGAAACATGAATTGAAAAATCTGAATGGATATCAAAGTTATGCCATTTTTTTGGTTAGAGTACACGTACCCCCAAAGCAGCTCGTTTTCAAGAGTTGTTGAATGACCAGAATGCGTGCCCTCAATGAGTAAACGTTTTTTCTTCTTTCTTTTTCTTCCTTTCTTTTCTTCCTACCCTCCTCTTTCTTAACCCCTTGGCACAAAAGTCAATCTTTCTGTGCAACCTTTATGCACTTACTCAACTGGGTATTCTTATTACCATGGTGTGCCATTCACTAACTGCATGCACAATTACGCAATGCGGAGCGAAAAACGCGAACAATTCAAACACGCGAACACCTTGCCTTGTCACCACAGTGCAACACTCTATATTGAGGTTAGATTAACTCTTTTCTCTTGTAGAACATATAGCGGACACACATATCTGAAAACAGACCAAATACATCGTTGTGGCACATTTTGAACCATCATACACAAACCAGAATGACGATTTTGAATATTTTTTCATATCACACATCTCGCTGCCTGCAGTTTAAAGCTTCAGGTGAAGAAAACTGAATTGAAAAATAAAATCTGTATGGATATCGAAGCTGTATGGTTTTTCTTTTCTTTTCTTAGCACCCCCCCTACTAAAAAAAAACAACACAAAAAGAACAACAACAAAACAGCAATAACCGCGCGTCTTCAAAGCGTTGTTGAATGACCAGAATGTGAGTCCTCAATGAGTTTACACTTTTTTTTCCTCCTCATTTCTTTTCTCTTCTTTCTTTTCTTCCTCCCCCCTTTCTAACCCCTTGGCGCAGAAGTTAATCATTCGGCGTAACTTTTGCGCACTTTCCCCAATGTTTACCTGGTGCATATGGAACAGTGTCTCTTTCCTCGACTCGCAAAACTCACGGCAAGAGTAGGAATTATAATAAGCAACAGCAAGACGACGGACGCACGATTTCTCGTGTACCTGCGATGTTGTATTGTTGGTTCGAGACGAACGGAGTAGGTGAAACGTTTTCTTATGGGGACCAACACCATTGGCAAATTTGTTTGTGGAATGATTTGAGCGTCCCGTTGAGTGATAGATGTTCTCAGGTTCACCCGCCAGAAACTTGACGTCAAAAGAAGTCATTCTCAACAAAGTTATGGATTGATTAATGTAGGCAGAGGACTCTCTGTCTCTGTATCTGTCTCTGTCTCTCTTTCTCTCCCCCACTCCCACTTTCCCCACTTTCCTTATATCTCTTTCAATATATTTCTGTCTGTTACTGTCTTTGACATTGTTCCTGTTTCTGTCTGTCTGTCTGTCTGTCTATCTGTCTCTCTCTCTCTCTCTCTCTCTCTCTCTCTCTCTCTCTCTCTTTCCACTCTATCTCTTTATTGTCTTTGCACGTTATCATAATAAGTTTCACACTAATGCAAAAACGCACACACCAACCACATACACATACACACACACACACACACACACACACGCACACACACACGCACACACACACACAAACAGGCACTCACACACACACACACACACACACACACACAGAAACACACATACGCATACACAGGCACACAGCATACACAGGCACACACGCGCTCACATAAACATAGTATGCACGTAACATCACCATTTTTATTGAATCAAAAATGAAACATCATCAGGCTGTTCAATGAGCAATCATAATAAAAAAGAGCATATTATAAAAAGGACGTCAGACCTACCACGAGCATCCGTAAAACGGAAAAACGTTCCCAAAAACTAGGTTAAACGCATTCTGGCTTCCGTTCAAAAACAGCCAAAGCAACAATAAAGCATTCCTGTCGTTACCTCTACCCTCACGTAAATAATCAGATATTAAAACCCCCATAAGACAGACCTCCCCCAACAAAAGACCCTACTCGTATGCAGTTCAGACGGAAACATGTCATCCGGCCTTATCGTCTGCTCACATTCCCTGCTTGCATCTGAGCATGCGCAGGAATAACAGCGGCGGGTACAAACAGAAATAAATAAATGTCAAGAGTGTGCCACCGAGGCACCCTCTATTCTGGTTATAGGAACCGTAAAAAAACAGCAAGGTGATACCTCACCCCCGCAACCTTCACGCACCATTCTTAATACCTCCACCCCCCCCCCCACACACACACAAGGACACACCCATCCTCCACACACACAAATCTTTAAACTAGCCTATCGTCCATGGTCCGACGGAGAGTAGAGAGTTCAGACCCCTGAAATGTGCCAAATAATATTAAGTTTCAAATGGGAGCCCAAATTTACTCTAAAACCTAAAGACTGATTTCTAAAAAAATAAAAATCGTATCGGTGTCTTTGCTAGCGCAATGAAAAAATAACAACGACCAAGCAAAAGACAACAGACCAAAAAAAAGTGACATAAAAACAATGTCAAATCAAATGTACTTATGCCTAAAACTTGTTACACTCTTTCTATAGGCAGAAAATTCTCTCTCTCTCTCTCTCTCTCTCTCTCTCTCTCTCTCTCTCTCTCTCTCTCTCTCCTT
>NW_004797294.1:519322-521698 GCF_000002075.1 Aplysia californica | reverse complement strand
AAAAAAAATGCTAAAAATAAAGACAAGTGCAAGAATTAGTGGTAATCAAAGCCAACAAACACCGATTTCCTTGTGTTCTCAATTTCTCCTCCAACTAAACACAGAAAGTAAAATCACAACAACTACGACGAAACTAAACAACGAACAGCAGCAAAGAAAACTATAACAGTAACCACAGCATAACTATCATGGACAACAACAACAATAACAACAATAACAACAATAACCACAATAGTAATGTTATTTAGAACAGCAGCAAGTGGCTGGTGCTCTGGTGTCGTTTGCTCCTTCTTTCCTATTAATTGTCTATCGTCCTAATCTCCCCTCCTTCTTTTGTGTCTTTGTTACTCTCTTGTAACACCTCTAATCTTCGGCATTTATATGACCTTATTGTTTCGCAGGTGCCGTACAACTCTAGCGAAAAAAATAGAACAGCAGCAACAACTACAGGAATAACAACAACAACCACAATAGTAATGTTATTTAGAACAGCAGCAACAACAACAATAGCACCACTAACAACAAAACAACAACAATAACATTACCGAAACCGACAACGAAATCTACGCCATCTCGATTGCAATCTTTCTAACTTGTTTGACAAAACCATCTCTTCCCCTGTACCCTCGTCCAACAACATACTGGAATCCTGTTGTTCGTCAGGGCACTGTAATTTTGACCTTTCGGGGAACCCAGCTGTTAAGTTGTCATGTTCTCGATATCAGACCCACGACCCCCTACTTTTCACATCACCATCTGTCTTTCACGTTCAGAGGATCGCACTCTTTCACCGATATAATATCACATTGGACAGAAAGGTTTTCTGTCTCGGATTTCAATAGCAATGTTTATATTTCGTGTGACCCTGGGAAAGCGACATTTCTGAAAAATGAAGCTTTTGGTCATATGCTAATACTGTTCAGCAGGTGTTCAGTATCTACAAGGTTCCATGAACCTTTCATTCCATTGTCGACATTGTTTACATTAAGAGACACACCCCTTGAAATCATATCTATTTCAAAATCATATTTATTTAGAAATCACATCTATTTCGAAATCATAAACATCTATTTCGAAATCATATAGATCTATTTCGATATCAAATCTTGAAACCATATCTATTTCGAACGCACAACTACTTTCACGGAGATTTATTTGTGAGCCACCGAATCACTGTAACAACTTCAAATTCCAACGTCAGTCAATGTTGAACCAACTGAGCCATATCACATGACTGAATACCACCTATATTTGAAATTTACATAAACAATATCGTGGGATCTTCCCATCTTCTATTCACCAAAACATCCACAATTTGAATAAATACCAAACTAGAAAAAAAGACAAGAATGTTCTGAAAGAAGAAAGCAAAAGTCAAATCAACGTCTTTATCTCGCGGGCTGAAATTTCTTAGAAAAAAAGATTATCCCACCTCCCATAATATTTGACTAAAATAATCAACACCGCAAAAAGCAGTAATAATTCACTTCAGGATCATGATCCTGATCATGATCATCATCGTCATGATCATCATCGTGATCATCATCATCATCATCATCATCATCATCATCATCATCATCATCATCATCATCATCATCATCATCATCATCATCAACGACTAAACAATTCCCCCTTTTCTTGTTTTTGTTTTTCTTGAAACATAACAATGTGCTCCAGGTCAACACATTTTACGTAACCAACAAATATCAGCACAAAAATCAGGACACGAGACAAAATGGTGTAGCAGTGAGGCCCATCGATGTAGCATGCAAAAGTCGTGAGATAGTTGTCTTTTCGGAGAATTCTTTTCTTTTCTTTTTTTCTCGAATATCTCCTCTCTCTGCTGCGATCTTGTATCCCTCTCTGTCCAGGTTGACCTTGAAAAGCAGGATGGAAGCAGGGAGTGATGGGTTCTGAACCTTGACTTTTAAAATTATTTTTCTATTTCTTGCAGCAAGTATTACGAGAATATTTCTAACCAAAATTTGGAGAGTAGACAACTGAATAAGAGTCCTCCCATTCGAAAAGTTTCTGAGATTCTAAAATGTCCCAGCTCAGATAGACCCAGGTTGAAAATCATTTCAGCCTGATTTGAACCGAGTAAAGTGACATAGACATACGTCAGTTGAGTTGAGATCTGGCAGTTTGCAAAGCTTTTTCTTACCCAGACATGTTCGTAGTGGTGACAACATATTATTGTAAGCGTGCGTGAAAAGTACCGTGAAACAGGCCTACCCTTCATAAAAGCTTTTAGCATTATTTTAATTATAGTTGTTCTGTGCCTACGTCTGAATGAAAAAAGTCCGTGTGTGTATGTGCGTGTGCGTGTGCGTATGTGTGTGTGTGTGTGTGTGTGTGTGTGTGTGTGTGTGTGTG
>NW_004797294.1:517008-518276 GCF_000002075.1 Aplysia californica | reverse complement strand
TGTGTGTGTGTGTGTGTTTGTGTGTGTGTGCTGTGTATACGTGCCCGGATTTGAGTGTGCGCATATTATGTGTGTGCGTGTATATGCGTGCGTATGTATGAACGTACGTTCGTGTGTGTATTTATGCGTCCGTACAGGTAACGGATCAGCGCAACACCGGTTCGCTTGCAACGTGAAGCGATGTGGATCTATGCGGCTATGAGTAAAGTGGCAGCTTGACAAAACCCATCATGGTGTTTGCCCGACTGGGTCGCTGTGTGGTCTGGGGACATAGCCGGAGACGGTCTCGACACCAATAGCGTCAAAGACAAACACGTTCTTAGCGCCTCTACCTTTCTCATTAACGCCGCAACCTCACACACGGCCTCGTTTGACTCTTTTTGTCGCGGGTAAGGAAGGATCTTTGAACGGTTGTACTAAAATAGCCCCTTTTCTTGGCCTTGTCACTCGTAAGTCCTTTGAGATCGCAGTTTGTTGTCGCATGTAACCCTTGTATATCATTAGGGGACTGAGTCTTCTTACTTACAAATGACGATTTTCTGCTTGTATGGTAATGCAAGAACAAAGATAGATGACTATAAAACACCACGACAACCCCCACCTCAAAACAACACTAAAAAGAAAAATAACTCCCCCCCCCCCAACCACAAAAACAATATTGAACTGATTTGTCTTCAATAAAAAAGGGGTTTCAAGAAAAAAGGTTAGAGGCTAAAGAGTTTTTCGTTAAAGAGTTTCAAGATAAAGGGGTGGGGGTCAAGACAAAAGGGTTTTCAAGGAAAAGGGGAGATAAGGCAGAGTCAAGAAAAAAGGTTTTAAGAAGAGGTCTTCAAGGAAAAAAAGGTTTTAAAAAAACCAAGGGGTTTCAAGATAAGAGTGTCCAGAAAAAGGGGGTTTCAACACAACGGGTGTCAAGAAAAAGGTTGATTTAAAAAAACAAAACAAAAAAAAACAAAAACAAAAAAACCCAAGGAGGTTCAAGAGAAGAGTGTCCAGAAAAAAAGTGGGGTTCAACGAATAGGGCGTCAAGAAAAAGGGCAGTACGCTTGAGTTTGTCCAAGGTCAGTGTGGTTAATAAAGTTGTGTGGACAGTGCTGGGACTCTGCCCTGCTCCCGGAGCCCGACATGTCACTAGATACACCGGCGCCGCTCTAGCGGGGGGTCACGGGGGTCAAGGCTAGGAGAGATATAGGCTGTGTTAAGGTGTTCAAAATGTCGTGTGCTGCTGCACTATAAAGGAAACGAAGGGTGTGTGGAGGGGGGGGGGC
>NW_004797294.1:513340-515252 GCF_000002075.1 Aplysia californica | reverse complement strand
CACACACACACACACATATTGCATCGTATTGGACCAAAATCACCTAGGCATCTCGAGGAACCTGGTCCAACCAGTCGTCGTCATTCCTCAGATACTACAAAATCGAATGGGAATCGCACAAACGCACACTGCCCCTAACATGTAATCTCACAACAACTGGAATACTCTTGACTCGATAGGAAAACGCTAATGACAAACAGGGGGAACAAATTATGTACAAAACGGAACAATCAGATCTGTCCACGGGCATTTTGAAAATCCCATTGAAGACAACAATGGAATTTTGGGAAGCCACTGTGAAGAAGTTAACGAGTTGCTAGTCGCGATCTGCCCGAGACGCAACGCGTGGGACGCCAAACCGGCGCTCTGTGACTCCGAGATATGTACCACCCTCCGGGGAAACGCTCTTTACAGGGTGCTTGTGTGGGTCGTTGGCAGGCACTTGGGTGTGGTTTGCAGTCAGCTCCTTTCTTAGCTATCAAATATCCTCGTTCCTTATCTCTCCTCCTTGTTTTTTTGGTATGTTACTCTGTATAATACGTCTAATCTTCGATATTTATATGACTTCATTGTGTTGCAAGTGCCGAGAAACTCTTACAAAGACAAAGCTAAACTAAATTAAGAATACAAAGAGTTCTTGTTCAACGAGTTTTTTTTCAAAAGCGACCAAAGTGCTCACCTATTACGCCACGACAAGGTCCCACAACGTCGCAAAGTTACTGCAATCCTCTCGGACTTGTCTCGAAAAAAAGGGACTTTGATTTGACGGTTCGGCTGAAGCATTCACAAGAAACAATAAATTAATATTTCTTCAGCGCAGAGGAATGCTTTCCTCAATACCCGGGGACATGCTTTCATGTTTTACTTCTGTCAGCTACAAAGAGAAAAAGTGTTTGAAGTTGTGTTTTTTTCTGATGTTATAATAACAGGTTTTCTCCACCAGGGAGATAAGCCTGTTTCTTTCAAAAGTTATCCCATGGAGACTGGAACGAAGTCTTTGCCACCCCCAGGGCGGTGCCACTAACTGAAGTGTCTTTAGGCATTCCCAAAAAAAGGGGGGGGGGCATTTCTCGTTCTAATGCACAGTAGAATTATAAATGGGCTGATCTAACAATGTCATACTCGTAACTGTGCCGGAACTACAACAGGGAACTGCTGCTTTTTCTTTCCTAATCTTTTCTTTCGTCATTTTTCCTCTACTTCTTTTGTATGTTTGTCACCCTCTTGAGGCCCGCTATTTCCGGGGTGCCTTAATTGTCGAAGCAGACTTTGTGCTGTTGAAGCTAGAGAGGTGAGCAGAGTAAGTCTGATTCCCTGTAAGGACTTCTCTGTTGACATCCACCCCTTGTCGCTCATACGACCGTATGCAGTTGCGAGCGCCCGTAAGACTTCTACTAATAAACTAAGAAGTCTTTGCAGCTCATTTCCTTAACCTTTTCCCCAACAGGATTTATTGCACTCACAAATTAAACTTTAGTTAGCAGAACGAATTCTTTTTGTGGCGAATGGAATACACAGAATCAAAGTTCTGGCTCAACAAGTACCCTGTAAAGAGGGTTTTCGCAGCCCGGCTACGGGGACTCAGTGGCTCCGCTGTGTTTGGGCAAAATACGGAATTAAGACAAAGTCAACATCAACGACGGCGGTAACGTAACGTGTGACATGGCGGCTCAGCCAAAAACTAGGATTCTCGTCTCCCTCGCCGCTCACAGAACTGGGAGAAGGGACAGATGGGGCAACAACTGGTGCTTTGTTGAAACGGCAATGACAGTATTTTGACAGAGAGATATTTATTCATGCGGTTTAGTTTTAGGGAAGGAGAGAGATTGAGAGAGGGCTAGAGAGAAAGAGAGAGATAGAAAGAGAGAGAGAGAGAGAAAGAGAGAAAGAAAGGAGAGAGAGAGAGAGAGAG
>NW_004797294.1:511303-513117 GCF_000002075.1 Aplysia californica | reverse complement strand
AACATGAGATTGGTTGTAAAGCGGAAGGCTAGGGTTAAACCCCCTAGTGAAATGCATTTTAGGTATTTCAAGGGCTCTCTGCCGACTTCAATAATGTTTCTACACGTGAGTGATGTTGCGTTCGGAGGTCCCACCCTTCTAATGTCCTTATGATGTTGATAGCTGTGCTAACTAAACCCGTACCATATTTACATTGTGTAATTTAAAAAAAATAAAGTTACATCAATTTTCATTATTTTTATGGTTCTGTGCCCCCAGCAACCACGAGGAGGATATTGATTGTTCCCAAAGAAGCAAAAAACTCTATTAAATAATGATATAAAAAGACAGCGTCTATGGTGTAGCTGTTAGGTGCTTCGCCTCTGTATGCGAAAACCTAAGTTAAATTCCCGCCAAGGGAGACATTTTATCGAGTATCTTGGACTTTTTCCTCGGGCCGTGTATCCCTTTAAGCCTGGGTTGGCCGTTACAGCAAGTGTCGGTCGAAGCCTACTCTAGTATATTATAAATTGAATTTTTGGGAGCGTCAAAACACTGGCATTTAAATGTTCAAGATATATCAAAGATACGTGTTATGCTTTTTACACTGCGTTTTTCCAGTGTTATAGGAGAGTAAATGCCTTATTCTATCAGTAAAAGTAATTTTGATCCATCCATTTGGAACTTACTTAACGTTGTAAGCAAATCCGGGACAACCACTTTCGTGGTGCCACATGTGGGTCGCTGGTACACCATTTACCAAAGACGCTTTAAATAATTCAAAGAATGAGGTTGGGGGCGTGGTTGTAATTAATTAATTTTACTATTCTTTCTACATGTTAATTGTGAGGGGTTCACACCACTTCAAGCACTGTAAGGTACTTTGAGAGACCTATTTAAGGACCCAAGTTGGTAGATAGCCTTGAAAATTCACTCCAAAATTATTAATAAGTAATATAAAAAAGACATGTTAATAAAAGTCCCTTTGTCGATTGGAAGCAAGGTCATTTGTGTAATGGCCCAGTGTGATGCCAACTGGGATAACGGCGCCCACTGGTATTTTTAGTTTAACTTGTTCTTATAGAGACGATAAAAAGGAAAACCCAGCTTATCGCAAACGTTTTATTGCTTTTTCCCAAGAATTATCTTACCCTACGAGATTTTGCTATCTTCATTGAAAGAAATTGAGATCTGTAAAAAAGGGGTTAATAAAAGTAGACTTGAGCCATCTCTACGAAATTTACTTCACCTTCTAAGCACATCCGGGTTCTCCCTTCTCCTAGGGGCCCATTATTAATTTTGGGCCGGCATGACGTCATGCCAGAAAATCGCTTTCAAGTTTTCTTTTTAAAATGGGGAGTCAAAACTGACTTTTAGCCTACTTTCTACATCGCAAAATTGTGATAGCTCGCAGAAAAGTACACCGTAAAGATCTATTAGTCGAAATGAAGAAATGAAGAAATGCGTAAGTGTTTACCCAGGGGTCTCACTAGTCAAGTTTCAAAGGTAGGAGTGATGGTTGTTACATAAATGTAGAGAGCAAGCAAAGATGGCCCTGGATTCGTGTTGACTTTTGCCTTTTAAGTTGGTTTCGATAAAGAAAGAGAGAAAGAGGGGAGGAGATCTAGAATTTGCTGAGAACAAGACGATTATTTGCTGTGGTGCCTTCAGTGGGCAAACGCCCTTCGTTGAGGAATTCCGTGTCGTTTAGTTTTGACATTTATTGAAGGGGTGGCTCTGGCAGTAATATTATGGATTTCAGTGAGGGGAAAAAGGACGATGGTTTTGTTTTTGGCTCAGTGTTGAATACGGCTTTTGGTGTGTGTGTGTGTGGG
>NW_004797294.1:502854-504110 GCF_000002075.1 Aplysia californica | reverse complement strand
CCCCCCCCCCCCAAAAAAAAAGCTGCGGTGGATCAACTCCCCGACTCAGCGAGCACCCAATTCACCCACACACCACCAGCGCCTCCCCTCACTTCCCGGGCTAAACGCCATTATTTCAGTAACAGCAATAGTGTGGAGTTGCTAATCTCAAGCATGTTCGTATAATGCCTGCTACACTTAAATTCTCAGGATCCTGTTTTCAGCAAAAGCCTTAACATGTTTTTAACTTTAACACCGACAACAGATCTGAGATTTAACAAAGACGCGCCAAAAGTCACCTCTTCCGGAAGTCCCAGGGAAGGGGAAACCAAAGGGCCATGTCTGAACTTCCGTTTTCAATAATCCACATCGCCATGTCAGTATCAAAGAACCATTAACTGTCTTAGCGACAATCTCACCGCATCCTGCTGGGAATAACAATTGGGGCGCCAGGGTTTACGAGGATAGTATTAACTACCACAGCGTGTAATCCTCCAGGCCTCATAAAAGGCGCATCGTAAGCTCAGCTGGTATCGTACTGGGCTACGGGGTGGGTGGCCCTGGTTCGAATCCCCAAAGGGATGTTTTGAGCTCGGACATGATTTTGTGGGGCGTTTTAAAAAGGATCTTCACTCATTTGGCTCGGTTTTATGTATGCTCGTACGATAAATTCAGTAGAGGCTTCGCCATCGAAAGAGGTGTTAATCCTATACAATTGCCAGTTACTTGGATTACTTGGATCCAGAGCTAGAATCAGAACAGGCGGCACATGTCCATAGCTGCTCATCTCTCCTTTCCAGCGTCCACCCCAGGGTCTTTGATGTATCTCCAATTACTCCTCTTAAAAACAATAAATACATAAATAAATAAATAAATAAATAAATAAATAAATAATATAGCTATTTCTACGCCACCATCGATACAATTTAGATCATTTAGAAAGGTGGGTTTTCAGCTCTGACTGTTAAGGCCAACCCGGGATGAGAGGGACACACTTTCCCAGCACCAAAACTGCGATACTCGTTAAAAATTCTTCCCACTGAAGTACAGAACTCAGGTTTCCAACGTGGGACATAGATGCGCCTAACTGCTACACTACAGACGCCGAAGATAAACCTTTACAAAGACCAATGACGCTTCAGAAAAAGAAAAAAAAAAGTCACAAAGTGGCAATATTTAAAAAGTACCACCCTTCCCCCTTTTTTTCCAACCACTACCATCTCCCTACACACACACACACACACACACACACACACACACACACACACACACACACA
>NW_004797294.1:502222-502744 GCF_000002075.1 Aplysia californica | reverse complement strand
TCACACACACACACACACACACACACACACACACACAACACACGTGATTCCTCACATCCTCCACCCCCTTTCTTTTTTCCTTCACCGGTACCTTCGCACCCGCCCCCTCCCCCTTAAAAAAATAACAGGACCTCCGAGAACACATAAATGATGACTGCCCAATTTCGACGGGCATGCGTATACCTGTCAACAAACGAAACGCGCTTGAGTTAGTAAACGACTCGAAGAATTTACTTTGTGTCAGAACGATGTTTGTGATTTTAGGTGAAATAAGAGTGAACAAACATACGACATGTAGAAATGAATTCCGCGTACTGGCTATAATAACATAGCGGGGTACCAAGTTTTTCGTCATAAAATTGATTCACTTTTATTCCTCAATTTCATTTGATGGACTAGCTCCAACTGAGATATCTCCCCTACATATCGAAGTTTGTATAATAGCAATACAACCGCCTCAGTTTCTTGAACATATTCATTATAAAATATTATATTGTGAATGAAAATAGAGAGAGAGAGAGA
>NW_004797294.1:495575-501961 GCF_000002075.1 Aplysia californica | reverse complement strand
TCAAGGAACAGCTTGTGTTTTCACCTGTCAAATTCAAACTTCAATATCTCACAAACCCGTTATGATCAGTCAACCAAACTTGGCAACAACACTTGCTGCCTGACGTCGACAAAGGAAGAGCCCTTACCTGGCTCCAAGATGGCTCCACGTTCCCAGTTGTTGCACATCAATTTGAGGTGTCTCCATCAGTCATATAGAGGCTGCAAGAACGATGGCGAGCGACCGGAAGGGTCCAGGACAGGCCTCGACCAGGACCGCCCCGTTTGACCAACAACAGCGTCGACCGGTTCATCGTCAAACAGGTCGTAGTGTCACGAACCACCTCTGCAAACTGCATCAGGGACCAACTACGGGTGACAGACAATGTCCACGAGAGCGAGGAGACGGTAAGGAACCGTATCCATAGAGCCAGGTTAACTTCTTGTGTCCCTGCCAGACGCCCAAGGCACACGCCGCCCAACAAAGCAGTTCGCCCGGCGTGGCCTGCTCGCCAATAACAGTGGACACATTGTTAGTGGGACCAGGTAGTCTTCTCGGACGAATCTAGATTCAACCTGCTGCACCCAGACAGGCAAGCCCACTTCTGGAGGCGCCGAGGAGAGCTGTTCCACCCTGAGTGCATCCAGCAGGTGGCGCTCTACTTTGCAGGGTCCGTTCTGGTGTAGGGAGGCTTCTCAGCTCACCACAGGACCCCGTGTACCATATACAGGGTAATTTGACCTCGGCAAGGTACAGGGAGGAAATCCTGCGTCCCCTTGCTGTTCCTCTCCTGAAGCAGATTGGACCCCAGGCTGTACTGCAGGATGACAACGCCACGCCATATTCCGCACGCATCGTGGGGGACTTCCTGCTGCAGCGGGCTGTCACCTGCATGGACTGACCAGCTTGTAGTCAGGATTTGAATCCAACAGAGAACATTCGGGATCTCATTGACCGTTGGATAAGGACAACCACCCTCCTGCACAAAACCTTCAACAACTCTTGGGCTACCTCGTCCAGGAGTGCAGAACCTATCCCAACAAGTTTTCCGAAGGCATGTCCTGTCAATGCTTCGACTCTGTGCCGAGTGTTTGATCAAACGGAGTGGCTACATCCACTATTGACAATGTTCATGAAGAACTTTGGCTGTTCAGATTTTTGAAATCCGACCAGTGTGACTTAAACTCATTTTACATAAACGTCTCGTTGTTGTTGAAATCTGAAATTGTTCACACTTAATCTAGAGAGTCGAAAGCATATTTTGTGAAAAAAAATGAATAAATTCGGTTAAACTGTTCTTCAGTAATCTTTCTTTGAATTTTTGTTCCTTGACTTTTTTGTGCGAGTTTATTATATTTTTGACAGACAGACAGACAGACAGACAGACAGACGGACAGACAGAAGCTAGATAGACAGATATTTTGATAGATAGATAGATAGATAGATAGATCGATAGATCGATAAATCGATAGCTAGATAGCTAGATAGCTAGATAGCTAGATAGCTAGCTAGATAGATAGATAAATAGATAGATAGATAGATAGATAGATAGATAGATAGATAGATACGTACATACGTACATACGTACATACGTACATACGTACATACGTACATACATACATACATACATACATACATACATACATACATACATACATACATACATATATGACATCAATTATAGTGTACTTTGTTAAACTAAAACTAGAAAACAGAAACATTATGTGAAAAGGGTTAACAAAAACAAGAATAACTCTTTTGAAGTTATGCAGTGCTTTGGGGGGACACGAAAAAAAACACACAAAAAACCCAACTCAAGCAAACATAGCCTGACTGGTTGACGTACACACAATGAGACATTGACAACTTTTAAATACAGAGATTAAGTCCGCTAACACACAACACAATTACCCGAGATTAGGAAAAAAAACCCACCCACAGAGCCACCCACAGACAAATGACAATGCAAAGGAAAAAATGAAATAGCAAAGGGGGTATGTTTGGAACTAACAAATGTAACTTAAATAAAATGTGATATTTTGATTTAAAGGATTCAGAGGAACAGGATAATGATGTCTCTCTGCTGGCGAAGAAGGAGAGTTGTTTTCTTTATACTGTATTTTGTGTAGACTTGCAGGCCTATGTCGAGACGTGAAGGGAGGTGCGTATATTCAGTGACGCAATTCAGACCGGTTGTGACTGTTGCCTTTAAAGAACAGTCTTAATTGTTCAAAATGGCGGACCCATTGTGTTTGTGAAAAGTTGCAGACATACAGAGAGTATAAAGTCTTGGACAGTGTCATTATGACATGTGATATGCAAAAAAATAAAATATATAAAAAATAAAAATATTTAGATTAAAAGATAAAAATTATAAATTATAAAGCAGTACATGAGGGGAACCGGGAACTGGTGGTTTGCACAGATCGTTTTAGACAGGAGGCCGTTCGGGCAAGTTTGACTTTATTTCAGTTCTATTTGAGCACACAAAAGCACGTACACACACACACACACACACACACACACACACACACACACACACACACACAAACACACACACACACAAACACACACACACATACACAAACACACACAAACGCAAACACTCACGAAAACACACATTAAATACTCTTAAACATTCCTTCCCGTTAAAAAGGCTAAATCGAAAGAGAAAGGAAACCCTCTGCGTACATGAGGAAGATCTAGGCCAGTAAATAAAAAGATAACTGGCTGACACAAAACAGATCCAAAGAAGCCAAGCCCGAGTTGTGTCATGTGCGAGTGTCTGCGTCACATCTCCAATGATAAATACGTAGTCAAATCGGAAAGCAATTAACCCAGCATTTTGTTATCACATAAACTAGAGATATGAAGCATTTCCGCTGGCAGTTCCTCGTCGAGGCCCAGGGACGATAACCCAAGAAACAGCAGGTGGCTTCTTGCTTCCTTAGACCCACCCTGTTAAACACTGTTTTAACCCTTCGATCACGTATGTAGTGTTTTGTGGGAGTCAGTCAGCACACAACGAAAATGTTAGTTTTAGTTAGTGTTTTACGGCACTTGCAACACAATAAGGTCATCTAGGTGCCGAAGATAAGAGGTCTTTCAAGAGAGTAACCAACAACAAAAAAAAGAAGGAGGAGAGATAAGGACGATAGGTGTTTGATAGGAAAGAAGAAGCAAACCAGACCAGAGGACCCGCCAACCACCCACAACGAAGATGTGTGTGATATATTATTATCTAGGTCTGTGTTTGGTCTGGAATAAAAAAACTTAATTAAAACGGCCACATGAAAAGAGGGAATACACTTCAAGGAGAAGTGCAGTCGAAATAGTCAAAGACAGCCACTTATTGCTGAGATGAAAAAAGTGGTTGTTTTAGAAAGGTGGACGTCTTGGACAGTTTCATTATTGCGTTAAAAATGAAAAAGACGAAGTAGAAAGTGATCATGTGTATGTGGTGTCTTGGAAAGGAGGCCGTTAGAACATGTTTGACTATATTAGAAGGCAAGCAAGAAAGAACGAGGGCAGTAGGAAGGCAGAGACCATTACTATGGACTGACAACATAAATTCATGGACAGTACAGCACGATTGTTGGAACAGTGCACCAGAGTAGGTGATAACAGAAGTGTATTGGGGATCATTGCACGTCAATCGCAGAGGCCTACGAGACAGAGAGGACTTTATTTGAAAGTGTTTTACGGCGCTCGGTCATAATATTAGCTCGTGGTACACACCTACATTTTCAGTTTGTAGGAAATTTTGAATTTTGCCCGGGTGGCGGCCGAAGCCTACTCTTATCGATTTTAGACCACCAAGAGATCTTTAACGTTCGCAACTTGAACACGGAACCTCCGAGATTATTCGCCCTTGTCCGAAAGGGCTATGTGTAGATTTTTCCAACCTGAAGATCAGGGGTGTGGCTGAAAGACAGCTGTAAGAAGAAGCCAAGGAGAAGCAGTAGAAAGGCTGCAGAAAGAGTTAGGAGCCCAGAGGAGGAGGCAAAGGAGGTGAGGGGGGGGGGGCAGAAAGTGGAGACGAAAGCAGACGACAGACTATGGCTAGAGAGCAGGAAAGGAGGTGAAAAGGGAAAATTTTAGAGAAGAAAATGTTTCCATCGCTACCTGGATTCGAACCTGGGACCTTTGAATGAGAGGCGAACACCTTAACCTCTGGGCCACGATAGCCAGCACAGAGAGGACACCTCCATACTAGTACTGGGCGGCTAGGTTCCCGATTCTTGAAAGCTAGAATTCGTAGAAATCGACTCCGAACCCAATTACTTTCTAATAATGTGATTTCTTCTTAGTGGTTACCTGGTTGGCTCCGAACACCTTCAGATTTAGGATAACCTTGATTTCGGAACACTACTAAGCATCAACTTTTATTTTTCTAAAATAATTTCTAAAACAAAAATATTTTAATGATTAAAGTAACTGGTAACTGTTGGTTTACTTAAAAAAGATTCGGAACTTTTCTTTCGTAGCATTAATTGTTGGAATCGGTTCCGGATTTTTCGCCCAGCTCTACTCCAAACCAATCCCACTGTTCGTATGTAGCTATAATCACAAAGCCATATTGGATATAAGAAACGTCAGTTTGACAACACATTGTGTTTTATTAATATACAGGTGGCATACCTTTCAAAATTATCAGCGACAGATTCGAAAAGATATCAATATTATCAGAGCAAACTCCACACGAGAAAAAACCCAAGGATTACAAGGGGATCGAATTTTACTCCTTGAAATAACGAGGGACGGTTTCTGATCACTAAACCACACTCACAAGATCTCAATTCCCGAGGCCTCATCCCTTTTTTTCCTTTTGCGGCCTATGCTCACCACCTTTTATGTCCATTCAGAAACCCATTTTTGTGAGAATTTTACTGAAAATTTTTTTTAAAAAATGATTAGACCAGACAATCAATGATTTATTTATAGAGGCACCAGCCATCCAAAAAAATGATTAGAGACACTCAAAAATGTAAATTTTCCCTTTCCAAGTACTCTCACACTATGGAAGTTACCAAACTTTGGCGTCCATTTTCCGGTTAATTTTACCCCAGAAACCAGGCGACCTTGACCTCCTTCAATCGCAAATACTATTAAGACTTCTACTTCTATTCAGCATAGATGGATATTTTTTCACCAAAAGTGAGGCTTATAACCCAATATACTCAAAAATTGACAAACACCTGAATCCATCACGTCGTAATACAATTCATTTAATGTACCCGTTTAACCCATGCTGCGCACCTGCGGTTTCAGAGTTCAGAATTATTCTAATTCGTGTTATTACCAGATATATTAAATTATTCTTCGTGACTCTATGTCAGTTAGTTGTGTCCCAGTAATTTTTAACAATGCACATTGAAACAGCGCGAACACAAGGAGTAGCAACGAGAAATATGACAGGTAGGCAGTGAGTTGAAAAGAGTTAACTCTTTAAAGACATAGCAGACATAATAATAATAATAATAATATTATGTCAGATCAGCAGTAGGCCAAAGGCGATGTTGCGGCACACTTCGAAACATCAAACACAAATCAGAAACACGAATTTACATAACGTGTCATAGTATGTATGTTGCAACCTGCCTTTTTATAGTTTTAGACAAATAAAACTTAATTGAAAAGTTTGCACGAATCACGAAGTTATGTTTCTTTTAAAAAAATTAATATGTCTTCAAACAGCGCATCTTCAAACGTTGTCGAATGGCCATAATTCCGGGTCTTGTCCCACAAAGAGTTAAAGCTGCGCTCTCATGAAGTCTGCCATTACGTTTGTGCTCCAGCTATTTCTTCAATAAAAATCAAGCAGCTTAAATCCGCCCATATCGCAGGTGTAGTGGCGTGTCGCCGTAGACCTCTGAGTAACAAAAGAACCCAATGAAATGGGATTATTAAGGGGAGACTTGGACAGGGAGAAGCATTAAGAAGATAAACCTGTAAGCAGTGGTCTGATAAACTTCACTCCTGACGCGTCTATGGGTAGCGGTGAGGAAAAACTTCTATGAGTAATGTTCCTGAACAGAAAAACAAACAAAACACAACCCCCCAGAAAAAACCAAAAACCAAAAGAACCTTACAGGTGTTGAAGAACCTAAAAAGGAACCAACGTCCCTGTGTTAGGTTATAATATTATTTCCATTTATATTTTCTTAGTTCCCTCAAATCTTCACAGCAACAACGGAATGTTATGTAAACCTACTTTGTTGGAAACGAATTGGACTGGCAGTACTAGAAATTTGTTAGATTCAAAAAACTGTTTTTTGATAAATTTGAAGATCATATTTTAATAAAGTAGGAAAATATGAACTTCTGTTAAAATACTTATCTTTCTACTTCTGATTCTCTTTGATGTCGTTCTGTATTCTCAATCTGTGTTTTTTGCCCCCCCCCCT
>NW_004797294.1:492109-493576 GCF_000002075.1 Aplysia californica | reverse complement strand
CCCAAAGAAAAAAAACCCAACCTACCCAATCCATTTCCAAAAAATGATTCGAACCAAAGGTCACCATCTGTTGATCAACATGGTACCAACTCTGTAGCCATTGCCATCCTCCTCATCCTCACTTCCTCACACCAACCCCTCTTTCAGACCCTTCCCAACTCCCCTGCCTCCTCCCCACACACAGTCACGCTCTCAAGTAGTCTGGGAGGTAGATGAGAGTGGAAGAAGGGGGGTATGGTAAAAGCTGTAAGGCTTACTACTATACCTTGATATACATTTAGTTTAACAGTGCAAATGCCACATTTGTAACTGAAAAAAACAACCCAAAACACCCAAGGCATTTCTAATAAAAGTTAGGGTATTTACTATTCATCATACTAACCTTGCTGACACACACATCTGTAGCTATTGTGCCATCTATCATCATTCCCTGTTCTGGGGCCCGCCCGCACACGCGCACGAACGTACGCCGCGGGGTCGCGAGGAGGTTTTTACGAGCTCACGATTAACTCTCCCCCTCTGCTCGACACCCGTGAGTGCGTGGGTATCAAAGACACAGGTATACCTACTCAAAACCTGGGCAATTTGTTTTTCTAGGGGTGTTCTGATAGATTGTACACGAGTGGAGCTTTGAATATGTCCACAAAAAGGACTGGACCCTTGGGCAAAATGAGCACTCGTTAAGAGAAAAAAAAATGAATTTAAAAAACCTATCAAACCGATCTGGTCTGTATCTTGAACTATACTGCAAACGAAGACAGGGAAGCTGCATGTCTATCTGCAGTGGATGGGGTTTCTGAAAGGGGACTTTTTGTGTGGAGAAAGAAGGTTTTTTGGTGGTATGTGGAGGGCAGGGGAGGGAGAAAGTGCAAAGGCTGGAGTTTTTGGTATTGAAGATGTGACTATGTGAAAATGTACAGGGTGGATGATGCGTTACACAAAGAAGGTGGAAAGAAGGATGAGTGGTGGGGAGTTGAAGGGGTTGTGGTACTGGGAGAGTTAATGATAGGAGAAACTCTGCAAAAAAAATGGGAAATGGGGATGAGATGGCAGAAAGAAAGCAATACTTTGGATAGATAGATAGACAGAGAGATAGATAAATAAATAGATAGATAGATAGATAGATAGATAGATCGATCGATAGATAGATAGATAGATAGATAGATAGATAGATAGATAGATAAGTAGATAGATAGATAGATAGATCGATAGATAGATAGATGGATAGATAGATAGATGGATAGATAGATAGATAGATAGATATTTAGATAGATAGATAGATAGATAGATAGATAGATAGATAGATAGATAGATAGATAAGATTGATAGGCAGATAGGCAGATAGATAGGCAGAAAGAAAGAACCCAGATAAGGAGAGACAAAGACTGACAGTTAAATAAAACGTACAAGAGAGAGAGAGAGAGAGAGAGAGAGAGAGAGAGAGAGAGAGAGAGAGAGAGAGAGAGA
>NW_004797294.1:489386-490810 GCF_000002075.1 Aplysia californica | reverse complement strand
GGGCGTTGCTGTAATCTAGGATCTTCCTCTGTCTCCCAAGAGAACTCAAAAAACATCACCGTTTAGATTCAAAGACGTACATGCCCCGTGGATTGAGGGAATCAAAGAAACCCTGAAAAATTATAATATCCCAGGTGAAAGAACTGCGGAGCTGACCTACCATAGAAAACCGCATCTCCCATCGACGTTGAACGGCAACAGAAGATGAAAAAAAGTAAAAGTAAAAGCTAGTACATGCCCCGCAAATCAATGTAATTAACTCCAAAATACCGGAGTTGTATAGTAGGGTGTTGGGTGGTTTCTCAAAACCCGTCAAATGTGTACTAACAGAATATTACATGATTAGAGAAAAGATCTCAGACTGAAAACTTGTCTGCAAGGGGACCAAGCTTTAATATGTGGAAGAAGATCTACGATAAAAACCCACACCAACCCAGTTTTAATATTCTGTACCCTTGAGGTTGGGGGGAGGGTGGGGGTGGGGGGTAAACCAGTATCATTTTTACAGTAGTTACCATGACGTCATAACGCCAAGTGAACTAATGGCTTGGGCTGTTAACTATCTCAAGATTTATCATGTAACATGAATCGTTTGAATTTGAGTTAAAAGGCAAACATGTTGAAACGACAACAGCTCATTGCGTAGAGGAAAAAAGCATGAAAGTCAAGTAGAAATGAGGAACAGTAAAAACGTATGTCCTACAATCTGTATTAATGTTATAATCGATGGACATGGTTTCATTTTTATCGCAAACAGCATTGGACTTCAACGACACTGCCGCTTATTGTTAATTTTTCAACAGCACTTTACGTGAGGGAGAAAACAAGATAGGCAGAGGAAGACATGAGGAATAGCAAAAGCGTATGTCTTACATGCTGTATAATAAATTATTAACATGTAGCCTGATATCATTCTTATCGTAAACAACATAGAATTGAAACGCAACGACAGCTTATTGAGCAATTTACCACAGTGAAAGAAATAAAAATACATTTTCTATATGTTATTGAGTCTTCTTCACACGTAATTTATCCTCGTCTCTGCGGAGAGCTTCCGTAAAATAACAATATATCATGTTTGATTTATAATCTATGTCGAGTGCCGGGCACACGCGCACGTTATATAAACACTCCCAGGTCGCATTCTTAGGATGTTTTGCTTCCGTCTGGTCACTCGGAAGGAAAAAGGTCAAGAATTTATCACGACTTGAAGGAGAGGGGGGAAGTCGAGGGTTACTTGGAGAAACGGTGCGGAAGAGAAACATAGCTGGTTTTGGGCGAAGGGGGGGCGGGGGAGGGGTAGAGATGGGGATACACACAACAAAAAAAAAGAACAGAAAAGGTGGGGAAGGGGAAGGGAAGGTGTGGAGACGTGGGTTAGAGTTTGCTGGAGTACGGGCCTGAATAAAGGTGATTTTAGAAAA
>NW_004797294.1:486484-488900 GCF_000002075.1 Aplysia californica | reverse complement strand
TCTCTTTCTCTCTCTTTCTCTCTCTCTCTCTCTGTCCCTTCTTTTACTTCCCTATCTCCCCTGTCTCTCTCCATCCCCACCTTTCTCCCTCTCCCCCACACCTTTATTCCCCGCTCCCTCACTTTTCTCTCTTCTTTCTCTCTCTATCCCTTTCTCACCCGCTCTCCCCATTTTGCTTCCTACTCGGTATAACCGAGCGGACAAGGAATATAGAGAGGGTTGTTCTCAAAAGAATGTTTCATTTCGAGTCGCCTTCAGAAGGAAAAGAGCCCGTTGTTTAAGAACAACTTGAGCCTATGTAAAGGATCTCCAGCACCCAAGAACAAGCTCTTTAGATAGTTTAGCGTGTGATCGTGTGATTCCAATGATGCAAGCCACTTAGAAAGCGATGAATCGATATGATGACATCTAAAGTTTTGACAACTTGACTTGATTAAAAAAGAGAGCCAACAATATATAGATCTATATGCATCAACAAAATGTATAAAAAATTAAACAATAATGAAGAAAAACCCACAACCATTCTTCCATCAACTGACACACTTGAAGGGAAATAAATGCAGGCTGTCACAAAGGTTGTCTGTGAGTTGTAAATCTTGTTTTCCTGTTTTTCTGCTTCGGTGAGATACAGATGACAGTTTGCAGTGGGTAGATTATCGAACTTTTAAAGATTTCAGTTCTTATTTCAGAAGCATTCGATAAACATTTGGAATATGGTCAGTCTAAATAAAGCTGTCTTTGCAAAAAGGAAAACTTAAATCATGTGCAACTCCTCCTTTCAGACTCTAGACTTATAAACAAACTGTGACTGTCCTTTTGAGATTTTGAACCTACATATAAACATTATTCACTTTTTAAATACTAAATGTACAGATAAACTTTTGCCCCTTCTCTGATACTAACGAATAAAGGTTTGTCTTCCTTACAGAGCCACGACTTACGGATAAACTATCCTCCAGACGGGGCGGGGAACCAATTACGTACTTTAAGGGAAAAGACCGCGCCCTTTGAGCCATGTTTTGTCCATGTTACCACTTAATTTGCCTTCTTGTAGTTCAGTGCTCGAGAAGCCAAAGAGCTAATGACAAGCGCGCTGAGAGACGCTGAAAGCAAAAGCTGAGGAGATAAGGAGCCGGTGGCGAGGAGGCTGAAAGACAGGCACGGCTTGGGTTCTGTGAGAATACTTGTGGTGGTTTTTGTAGTGTAATTGGCTGTACATTGTGCTTGTAGAGCTAGCTGAAGTGAGAACCTTATTGGCGGTGACAGAGAAGGCTTAACCAGCGTCTGCGGACGAATAGCTAGGATTTTTTGCTCCCTTCCTTGCACACAAAAGATGTAAGTTCGCTACCCCGCTGGGAAGACATTTTTTTTTTTTTAGGTATACCCGTCTTTCCTCAGGGACGCAATGTCCTAACAGTCTTGGGAAACCTCCGTCGATGTAGCCCGCCTCCTAACTGGTCTAAGCCGTGTCGATGGAGAGGTAGATAAAAAGTATTCAATTTGAAAAGGTAATGAAGGCTGTCATTATGCAATTACGAAGAGCTTGGGCCGTAGACTTGAATTATGTTATATCACAGACTGTGCAATGTCTTCGCCACAGTTCTTTGCTCTTTATAACAAAACTTCGCTGAAGGGTGCGCATTACGGGCGCCAAAACGAAGAGAAAAACACCAGTCTCACTAAAGTCAAGTAGGTGCGGTACATTTTTCAAGTTGTCCTTCATTTGGGTGCAAATTAAGTCAATTGGTTTCACCATATTTAACCGGAATTACGCCGCCTAGGAAAGTACGTATATGCCTTGGCCAAGTTATCTGGACCTACATAATTCGTTCCCTCTTTAGTTAACAAGGCTGTTTGATATCAAACCTTTTTTATTTATTAAATTGTAAACGGACATAAATATATAGATGTTGCCGCAAAGTTAAAGGGTACTAAGAATTTAAGAAAGGCACAAAAAGTATACGGCCAGCAAAATCAGAAATAAACACAGCTATATAAAAGACAATGAAGTCTTTTTCTGTAATAGAATGCACACACAATTGCTGTAAAATTATATTGAGACAATGCAATTACTTGTACTTCATTATGTGTTTGCGTGAGGCTCATTCAGCTATAAAAAAGCAATATTGGGCCTAACAGATGATAGTATGTGGCTACAGAAATGGAACACTGATCCGCAGACAGATATATACTCATGGGCAGACTTTTAAACTGCAACACAATCACAGAAGAAATTAAAGTAAGCAAACCAGTAGTACCCAACTCTCTCCCCACCCACCCCAAAAACAAACGAAAAACAAACCAAAAAGCGAAACAAAACAAGACAAAACCTTAAAAAAAGCACCAAAGAGCTCACACACCTAAATGCACAAGCACGCACTCACACACACACACACACACACACACACACACACAC
>NW_004797294.1:485058-486364 GCF_000002075.1 Aplysia californica | reverse complement strand
CCCCCCCACCATCCTCCACCCACGAGAAAACTGCATTCGAACAAGTCACAGTCATCCCTTGGAAGTCACGGTCAAGCAATTTAAATGATGGTGGAGTCCACTTGGGACAAGGGAGAACCTTTTTGTTTGCTCCGCGGGGTCCTGGGGTTAGAGGGAAGGGAGACTGCCCGCTGTCGGTCAGGCGCACTGATCTAATGACAGGGCCCCAACACCAGGACTGTGCTATTGAGATCACTGGTGAGGCTGGGAGGGTGCTTTAGGTGACCCCGGTGTAATGTATTGTGACAGCAACTTTTTGACCACAAAGACACCTACCCACACAAACAGACACACAGACAGAAACACGTGCACAAAAACGCACACACTCACATAAAACACATACATAAACACTCATATACACACATACATGTACGTATACCAAACGTTGACGTGACTATATCCCCCCTCCTCCGCCCCACACATACACAGACGTACACGTTTAAAATACACACACCTTCACAAATGTGTGCAAACGCCTCACCGTCATCATCTCCACATTCAGAAACAACAACAGCAACAACAACAGCAACAACAACAGCAACAACAACAGCAACAACAACAGCAACAACAATAACTTTACAAACATTTTTAAAAACCCAAACCCGCAAAATAACAACAAAAACGAGCAATGCAATGGAACACGAGATAATTAAAAACGATTAATCAAAGATAAAGAACACAAGAAACGAGACAATCCAGGACAAACTCGAGGCTACAAAAAAGTAAAGAAGAATGAGGGCGCAGATTCCATGACAACCCAAATACTTACATATCTCCAATCAATCTTTTTTTTCAACACCCAGAAGCAATTACAGAGATTACGTACGCTCACGGACATACCGCCCCCCCCTCCTGCCCCGCATGCGGGTATATGCCACACGCCCCCCCCTCCCCATATATACATGTATATATAAACAGTATCCCCAATTCGTATCCCTTTTTTTTCATTTCCCGTAAGAAATTAGGCGTCACCCTTACCCCCCACGTTCTCGCTTGCCATCCCCCACTCACACTCAATAAACTCTGAACGTCCTCCTTCAATAAATATACTGCTCATATCTCTTCCTCACTCCCGCCCTCAGCATCCACTAAACCACCCACAGACTATATCCCTTTTCCCCTTCCCCGCCCCATCGAACCCCTCCCCCCTCTCACGTCTCTCGTCTCTCACATGGAATTAAGCACTCACCCCTCTTCCTCACCCCCCGAAAAAAACACAAACACCTCAAAACCACCACTCCATCATTTCCCCAACCCTTTCTCTCTC
>NW_004797294.1:482951-484679 GCF_000002075.1 Aplysia californica | reverse complement strand
CCACACATACACAAGATGATCACACCACAAACTCACCCATCGTAGCGTGGATACTCCGTACAGTATTCCCATTCTCCAGGCCAGCGTTCATTTCACCTCTCTGGAATTTCTCGTACAAATCCTTCACATATCGGGGCAGCCTCCTCTCCTTCCTAGGATCGGGCAGCAGGCGGCTGTTCCTGGGCAGAGGCTTTGGGGAAGCGGTGAAGCCAAGAAGCTTCCTCACTGCCTCGTGGAGAAGAGCATTCCGATCATTTTCTATCCAGGTATACCTCGATTTCCCGCGACGTCCACGCTGTCCGTTCAGGAAACCCGAGTAACCGAATCCCGCCATGAGATCCTTGTTGTTGAGGTCGTCTTCTTCGTTTTCGCTTTCCTCGTCTGAGTTCTCCTCGTCTGAGTTCGAATCATTGTCGTCGAAGAATTGTTTCGTAGATTTCCTCCAGTCCTCTTTCTCGAGGCCAAAGGTCACGAGTTTGCGTCCGGTTTTGGGAGAGAAGTGACTGAGAAACGTTGAGGTAGATGAAGCAGACGACAGCGATTTGCCAGCCTGGGGCGAAAACGAGGAGTCTTTTGCTGCGTGTTTGTGTTGATGGTGCTTCCCGTGTTTTGAGCGTCTTTTCTTTTTCCTTCTCTTATCTTTCTTCTGTTTTCCGCTCCTCCGTGGGATAATTCGATCGAGGATAGCGTTATTACCTTTGGCCTTGGCGTCCATGAGGTTATAAGGGTCAAGGACGCTGAGGTCATCTAGCTGCAGCACCAGAGGGATATTACGGTTGTGAGAAACGATGTGTGAGGTAGACGTTGTGGAGGTGTTGTTGCTGTTGCTGTTGCTGTTGTTATTATTATTGTTTTTGTTGTTGTTGTTGTTTAAATGATGATGATGATGCTGAAACGATGATGGGGGAAGTGATTGAACACTGGTCGATGCTGCTACATTGTTGCTTTTCCTGTGTTTGTCGTGGGAATGGTGATTACATAGGGCGCAGTGTAGGAGGGTGAGGAAGAGAAATATCCCAGAGGGACGCGTCTTCCACTTCATGTTTATGACGATGATGGTGATGATGACGTCATCAAAAATGAGGTTGTCATGAGGAAAGTTGAACCATTTCTGGGCCTGTGAGAGGCCACAGGCAGCGACAGGGAAGCTGTGATAATGTTTCTTTTATGTCACCGTTCGTAAAATTACCTGTGAAAAGATTTAAGCATACATAATGGTTATTATGATTGAAATCAGAAACTAAAAACCTTGAAAACAATAATAGCAGCGGCAGCAGTAACTACAACAGCAAAAAGTTCAGTTTTGTGGCATAGTGGACTTAGTTATGTCTCGCCTGGTTCGAATCAGAAAAGTGGGAAGACATGGAATAACACCAAGAGGCTAGCCAAGGATAGAGAAAAATGGACAGTGTATGTTCGTGGCCTATACCTTGATGCAGGGTAGGAAAGGCAATGATGATGCTGATGGTTCAAATCCTAAAGGAGCCATTCTTCAACTTGGAGTGTACACTGCTGGTGATCAGCCTTTTCAGGCGTAAAAGACATGGAAAATGGCCGGAAGTCTTCATTTTGTTAATGTAGGGGTTTCACATTCACATCGACCCAATTTAGATCGTTTAGGCAACGGGTTTGGACCCTGAATATCAGAGCCAATCCGAGCTGCAAGTGAAACAACACCCCAATAGAAAGTACGAGATACTCGATAAATAATAATGATAATAATAATAA
>NW_004797294.1:478618-480316 GCF_000002075.1 Aplysia californica | reverse complement strand
AGAAGAAGAAGAAGAAGAAGAAGAAGAAGAAAAGCAGCGACAACAACAACAACAATAACAACAACAACAACAGCAGCAGGAGCAGCAACAATAGCAAAAACAATATATAATATATTACGCACACAGCAGCAACACCAACAGAAACAAGAAAAACGAAATCTAACACTTACACAGAGAAAACCGGTTGCTATGAAATAAAAGAAATAAATTGGAACTAGCCAACACTTATCCAAAGCAAGAAGTGTTGTCCAAGAGGCCAATCAACATGAAATACTCATGTAATTTCCAAAGCGAAGGAAAACAAAACTATTTCTGATTTATTCCAACCGAATAAAATCCGTACAGTTCGTTCTCTGCAAAACACAGATATAATCACATCGGAAAACACTTAAAATCTCCAGTAAATTACGATCTGATTCTTTAAGATCCAAGTGAATTCCTGTCACAGATGTAAGAAATGTTCACGGACAAAAAAAAAGTGAAATAATAAAAGATCTACTATGAAGCAATAACTCTTTTGACAGCGAGCTTTGAGAAGTCCTCAAGAGCTGCTTCACTGAATGGAAGCCAACGCGAATCCTCAGAAGAGACAACAAGCTGGACGTGCGGAGCGAGAGAGAGAGAAGGGAAGGAGGGAGGGAGGAGGCAAGGAGGGAGGGGGGAAGGAGAGGGAGCGAGGGAGTTTGTGGGGAAAGAGAAAGAGAGAGGAAAAAGGAGTTGTTGTTGTAGTAGGAATCGCGGTCCTCAACTTCGCTCCCCCGCAGCAATGCGGGCACGGTGCGACTTGGGCTTGGGCTGGCTTTTTCGCGTACGGCGCCTCCGCCCCACAACCTGTCAATCAAACCCTCACGGCGCCCCGCCTCTTTTCTGGCGACGCCAAAGAGATCTTTGAAAACAATAATAAATACTTACGGAAAAAGGTGGCCACGCCAAAGAGATCTTTGATAAACATAATAAATACTTACGGATAAAGGCTGCTTTTTTTTATCTGTGCAGAGAGTATAATGGTGTTTTCATTTTCCATTCATTTAACCACCCTCACCAATCGTTGTCCTAAACACATACTCTTCCACCCTATTGTTTTCTACGCTTTTTGATATTTTTATAATATCTCTCCTTCTCTGTCTTTCACTACCTCACTTGTTATAATTCTTCTACTTCTGTGCATTTGCCTGTGCTGTTACATGTGAGTCACAATTTCTTGCTCTGTTTCTTTCTTGTCTTCTCTACCCTCCCCATCTCCCACTGCTCTCTCTCACTCCATCCCTCTCTCCCCTTTCTCACCCTCTATGTCTCTCTTTCTCTCACATCCTCCTCTCTCTCTATCATCAATTGTTTAATTCTCTGTCCTTCTGCTTATATTTGATTATTTGTGAGGCAGCGTGGTGGAATCAGGCTATCGTCAAAATAATCAAAGGGAAGAAACTTGCACTTTTTCGCAGGTTTATGAATTTTTATGAGCTTTTTATTTTATGGTTCAACACCTTTCATGCCCATTAAAGAACTCATTTCTGTGTGGATTTTTCTGAAAAACGTTGATTAAAGGCACAAAATATGTAAATTTTAAGTTACCATGGACTCTTAAGCTAAGGAAATAACTAACCCATTCGGCCATTTTCTCACTAATTTTACCTCTGAAAACAGGTGACCCCCACCTCCTTCATTCGCAAATATCTCGACTTGTATTCAAGATAAATG
>NW_004797294.1:472330-474099 GCF_000002075.1 Aplysia californica | reverse complement strand
GTTAAGAGACCCAGTTCTTTGACTTATTTCGACCTTTCAAAAAATTTTCTCCCCCCTCAAAGGTTAAATCTGACAGCTGGGGAGTCGCTGTTTCCCAACACTGGCCCCACCATCCTGGGGTAATGACACGGGGCCACGTCGTCGTCAGCGTCCGGTCATCAGACGAGAGAGAGAGGGTTAGGCCACAGAATTATACATAAGACAGACAGCTCAGTGAGCTTTGCTTCATTTTTTGTTGTTGTTGAAAAAAAAAACCCAGGGAGGTTGGGGGTGTTATCGCCGTGCTGTCCCCATCCCTCTCCCTTTTTCTCTGCTAGATTTTAGAGGTACATTGTCTAATAAATATACCTCACTGCACACACATTTTTCTTCTGAGTCAGAGCGATATCTGGTCATTTGCAAACAACAGTTTACAAATAATATTTTTAAGATAAACAATTTTCCACTTCTTCCCTATACGTTTGACTGTGTAAAGATTGATTAGGAGCATTAGGAAATTTATCAGAATAATTTAACTCCCCTTTACTAACATGGTTGTTTGTGAATGCTTAAAGACCCCATCAAGAAGCTTCACATAATTCACATACTTCAGGAGGTAGGCAGCTGTGACCCTGTCTGTCAGGGTCAAACCGAGCTGAATGGGAAAAATACTCCGAGCTGACAGAAGGAGAAATGACATAAAATAACAATCTCCACACTCTCAGGGAAACACAAATCATAACCTCAAAGTGAACTGATCTTTTTACATTGAGACGCTGATGTCTTATTTAGAATCAACTATTCCCACGCCTCTTTCTCGCCCCCCAAAAATGTAGGAACATCTGTACAGATATTTTGCCTGAGTGGTGAGCCCATTACTCTTGGACTTTTAGACTCTAGACAATATTAATATGAGACCTCCCCCTGGAGAAATTTCCCAGAAAGGCTTTATTCAACATATTATTATTATAGGACAGCAAATAAGCATAAAAATATCAATAATAATATATACTGAACTATTAATTACCATTTAGAGTGCAGATCTCTTCTGTTGGTTTTCAGGCTGAGGACTACCGTACCGTATCATCTGTTGCCTTGTGGTTAGGCTACCTGACTCCTTTATTGGGAGACTACAGGTTCGGAAGTTCGAGGCTCAGCTCGATTGTGTTCGTGCCAGTTTTTGGAAGATTTTTTACACCAATTTTATATTTTAGCTCTGTCCTATCAGAAACAGACGTTAAAATCGGGGGCCAAGCGTCTTACATAATCTGACAGCGTTGCAAACGCATTAAGCCATCACAATTTTGGACTATCGTTTTATTGACAACCATTACAATGTTGTCCATTTTAAGTACAATCGGGCTAACCCAGATTTCGGGGATTTCCAGAAATCTTGACCTACACCAAAAGTGGGCATTGCCCTACCGATAGGAGAAGTTTGGTTTCATTTGTGTAAGCGACCATGATTCAAATTCCCTCTTTGTCCGTTTCCCACTTCTGTGAGTTGGTCTGTCTTGTTAGCTACCTGACAGGTATAATGAGAGTGAACCTCAGTGTCAACGGACTGAAAGAGGTAGAGTTTTGGTCCCGTAACAATCAGTCAATGAACGACTTTGACACAGAATTGTACTTTTGTTCTTTGTGACTTGAACACTTAATTTTTGTGTGGCTTTCTAAAACATATTGTTGGAGTGTGGCATTGTGTCTCGCTCAAGTTGAACTCTGTTGTAAAAGATTAAAGAAACCGAAAAAGGCAATGCGTGTTTGTGTGTGTGTGTGTGTGTGTGTGT
>NW_004797294.1:469460-471524 GCF_000002075.1 Aplysia californica | reverse complement strand
TTCTTCTTCTTCTTCTTCTTCTTCTTCTTCTTCTTCTTCTTCTTCTTCTTCTTTCACATTAGATTCCCTAACAGTAACTTACTGCCTGATTATCCCGAAAGTACGCTAAGTGGTTTGACTTCAAACTGACCTGCTTTCTGCTCATAGGTTGAAACTCAAACAAAATAATATATCTTTAACTATCTCCCCGCTCCCTTTTCCTAAATGATCTAGATTATTCTAGATTGTGCCGGGGACAGAGTAAAACAGCTACATTAAACAAAATGTGAGGCAGCGTGGAGAAATCAGGCGCTCGTCAAAATAATGCAACTCAAGAAAATGACATTTTTCTGCCAGTTAAGCAATTTTTATTGAATTTTATAATAATTTTTTTTTTTGCTTAACACCATTGGTCCAATTAAGAATACCGTTCTTGGCGGATTTTACTTTAAAATAAAAAAAACGCCGATTAAAGGCACAAAATGTAAGCTTTCAGTTTTTACGGAAGTAACTAAACTTTGACAGCATGACAGCAATTTCTCGCTAATTCTATCTTTGAAAAAAGGCGACCCGACTTTTTCAATTTCAAATATCTTGACTTCTATTCAAGAAAGATATTGGCAATGTTTTCACCGATAACAAGACAATTGAACAAGCTTTAAGACGATACCAATAACTTCACATGCCCAAAAATTGGCGAGCGCCTGGTTCCACCATGTCGTGACACAAATACAGTTGAGCTGAAAGAAGTGCTTGAAAAATAAATGGGTTGGTGGTGGGGTTTTTTTTTCATTGTTTTCTTCTCAGTGGAATTAACTATTCATCAATGATAAAACAGACAGGTCGACAAGACAGTAGACAGGCATAAAGACAGAACGACATGTAAACAGATACAGGGAGATACAGAGACAGACTGACAGACAGCTATCAAAAGAACAAGCAGGGAAATGACACTGATTGATACAATGCTGACGGAGTTTTGCTTTTAAAAATAACGCGGTCTTTCCTTCTTGCTGACATCATTAAAAAAAACCCAAAAGTAAGATAAAGGAAAGGCAAAATATAAAACAAATATAAAAACAAACACACCCAGCTACAATAAAAACCAAAAACAAACAAAAATAAAACAAAAACACCAACAACATACAAGCAAACAAACAGTGGAATCAGGCTCTCTTCAGTTTTTGGGCAGGTAGAGTTTTTGATATCATCTTAAAGTTTGTTCAATTGTCTTTATTTTGGTGAAAAAAATGTCAATATGTCTTAAATACAAGTCGAGATATTTGCGAAAGAAGGAGGTGGAGATTACCTATTTTCAGAGGTAAAATTAGTGAGGAAATGGCCGCCAAAGATTTTTTAATTTTTTAGCTTAAGAGTCCGTGGCAACTGAAAATTTACATATTTAGTGCCTTTAATCAACGTTTATCAGAAACATTTTCCGCAGAGATCAGTTCTTTAATAGGCATGAAAGATGTTGGGCCAAAAAACAAAAATTTGAAAAAAATGTATAAACCTGCAGAAAAGTTTCTTCACTGAGTATTTTGACGAGAGCCTGATTCCACCACGCTGTCTCACATTTGATTTTAAACACTCATAAAATACTCTCGAATTTCCCTTAACCCTCAGTTTTTCCGGGGTAAAAAAAAAAGAAAAAGAAGGAAATAATAAAATCTGAAGAATAAAGAAAACCAGAAAAAGGGAAATGAAGCAACAAAACCTGTGCCCAATATAGAAGGACAGGACACCGCAATGTATTCCTGGAATATGATCTTATAACTAACCATGCCACCCCCATCCCCCTCCTCCATCCTCACCCCCCTCCTCCTCCATCCTCACCCCTTTCCCTTCTCCAACTCTCCATCACCAAAACAAAAGGAAAAGATAAGATAAGATACATATTTATTGTCCAGATCCTGGCACAATGGTTTGGTGTTTCACTACGTGCACATACACACAATGGGAGTCAAAAAACGCCGACAACAAAAAAACAAAACAAAAACAAAAACAAAAACAGAAGCAAAAACAAAAAAACAAAAAAACAACAACAAGCAACAACAAAAACGACAACAACAGCAACAAAAACAG
>NW_004797294.1:464775-468187 GCF_000002075.1 Aplysia californica | reverse complement strand
CCTCTCTCTCTCTCTCTCTCTTCCTTTTTTCTATACATGATACATGTATTATGATACTGACGCTACTTTCCACTTGTATATGATGACCGCTTTGAACGGGCGTGCTGGGCATTTTCGACAGTATACAATTCGGTCAATGATGCTTCCCCCTTCCCCTTTTTAAAACCAAAATACCCCTTTTCCTTTGTTTCCCTTCTTCTCTCCTCAGTTTGTAGCTATCATGCTAGACTACGGAGTGGATGGCTTTGATTCAAATTCAAGACTGGGCTTTATTAAAAGTCGGGTCATTTTGTGAAGTTTCTAGGGCTCTCAACCCATTTGGTTCGGTCCTATCGGAGATTGATCTTGAGACACTATATCACCTTCTCTTATATGGTCGCTTATAATCACAAGGGGGCAATACGAAAATTGCTGTTTTGAGAAAATTGAAGGTAAAGTTTTTTCCCCTTGTTTAGTTTCTTGAAATAAAAAAGGAGAAGTTTCTCTATAACCAAACAAATATACACACATGAAACCAAACTTCTCCTATAGGTAGAGCAATGCCCAGTTTTGGGTGTATGTCAAGATTTCTGGAAACCCCGAAATCTGAGATAGCCCGATTGTCTTTAAAAGCGACCACATAACCTAATATTGAGGACAGGGGCGTTGAACGCTTACACTTACTTTTTCTTTCTTAGATCCACGCCCTGGTGATACAGACCGATACCCCGAGAAAGATGGTCCTGATTAATCCATCTCCATTTTCTTGATAGCACGCCCCTTTCTGAGTACAGTACAGACTTCCTGACAGCTTCTCCGTAAGCAGATCTTTCCAGCGCCATGCGCCAATCGCCAGCGACGCGACGTGTCTCCAGTTGTCCAGAGACGTCGTGTCTTTTTCTTCTCTCTTTTAAAAAAGAATTCTTTACGATGTTTATTAACCCATTGCAGACGCGAATTCTGGTCATATTGCTTGAGGACGCCTTGTCTTGGATGAGGCACTTAAAATTACCTCGTTGGTCATACAGATGTTTAAAATTCTGTTTTCTTCATCTGGAAATTATTGTACTAGTTAAACATTTAGGGGTTTCAAAGAAATGCCCACCACTTTTTTAAAGGGGCGACCTCTCTAAAATGTTTGTGGTACTGACCAAGAAATTATGGAGACCAAAAATAACAGTTTCTAAAAAGAGGAATTTTGTTGGTGGAGTTTACTGGCCATTTTTTGTCTATGTCCAAGTGATAGATGTGCTTAAAAGGGATAATCACAGACACACAGTCAAAGTTCGTTTGGGATGCTTTAAAATGAATAAGAATACCTTTCGTGATCAGTATTCGTTCTGCTAAGCCATCTGTACATGTACCTTCACGATTACTAATTTATTTATAGAAGCACCAGATATCCATGCCGTGGTGCTGTTTAAGCCTCTTCTCCCATGTCTGTTAATTTAGTTTGCTTGTTTCCACTCAATTTTATGCTTATGCATCTTGTTTTCGTGATTTCTGTCCATGGACTTGCTGTTCTACTGTATCTTAATTTGAGCTTGTGCACTTGAACCTGAACCATTAGTGATTTGATTAAAAAGGCAGGAGCTATCTATTGTTAGGTGCTGTTCTAGCCTCTTTCTTCTCTATCTTTCAGTTTATGTTATGTTTAAGTATCCTGTATTCGTGATTTCTATCCTAGGATTTGCCTATTCATCTTCTACAACAACATTGTCGAGCCCCCCACGCTGTACATTAACAATCTATTTATAAAGGCACCAGTGAATCTATGTCTAGTTTCTGTCTCAGCCTTAAGCCTTATGCAGCAGGCAGTGATCATCATTCTTACAGCCAGCCTGTCGTACCTCAAGGAAACGGGGCACAAAGCATGTCTGGAGTAAGCGCAACAAATGACCCGAAGTACACGCATGTCGCGATAATGTCACGTCATTCGCTTTTGTCCCCGGGGCTCGCGGGAACCTTTCAGAGAATCTTAATGGTTAAACCGTCCAACGACAGACATGGGAAGAAAACTACAATAATCACTCTCACAGAATCTTAATAACTAAATCTTCGTACGAGAGACACGTGAAGGATACTGCAATAATCAATCTCAGAGCGTCTTACTCTATGTCATCGTCAGTGTCAGACTGAAAAACGTGTACCGCTAAAATTAGGTTAACCGGTAAGTCTATTCTTGATTTAGAAAGTCTAAAATTATGTTACTCCGTACAGCAAGTACCATTGGTTTTAGTTTTAGTAGAAGTTTTGTGGCACTTGCAACACAATGAATAATGTCATATATGTGTCGAAGATTAGAGATATTACAAAGTATTAACATACAAAGAAAAGAGGAGGAGAGATAAGGACAATAGATGTTCGATAGGAAAGAAGGAGCAAGCTACATCACAATAGAGCACCTGCTAACCCTCCAAGTACAATAATTGGCGATACTATGTAACAAAAACATATTATATGATCGTCATCATCTAGTGCCAGGACTGCGACAGACACCGGTGATCATGGTTCTCTATTCATTCATTTGCACGGATATTCTCTCTCTTTGAGGGTGCGGTGGCGGAGCGGTTAGTGCGCTCGTCTCCGAAGCGGAAAGTTCTGGTTCGACCTTCGGTTCGTACACGGATTTTTTCGCCAGTTACTTCCCACCCAGCAGCAATGGGTACCTGACTTCCAGATGGGAAAATGAAGGCGGCGTGGAAAGGAACAGGCCACCCTACCACAATAATATGCCAAAGGCCCAGGAAGCTGTCTCACTAACAAGGCAACCCTCAATGTCCGGATCGGATGCGGGAACAACTTTACTTTACTCTCTCTTTCCCGGTCACCAGCCTGTTCAGGCTCTCCAAAATTGGTTGTTCTCGGTCTACCCCTGTCTCGTGTGCCTTCAGTTTTGCCAATGGGAGATAGATGTTCAAATTCTTTATGTATGTTTTATACCATATTTTGAACAATTCTGGTTGAAAATAAGAAATAAATTGCCGGTCTCCGCTAAACATTTCTGAAAATATTTGTTCACACACATACTGAGTTATAGTCTGACATCGACAATATATTGCTAAGACCCCCACCCCCTACATTTCCCTCCCTCAAGCTCTCCCCACCCACCTCGCGTCCCCCTCACCTACCTCCTCCCCCTCAAGCTATCATTATGCATGCAATAGCCCAAGTACTTCTGTAAGTGGGAATTACGAAATCCTCGGCAATTTCCGTCAATGAGCGACGATGTTTGGGGGGTATATGTCTTCGTCTCCCAACGACAGACGCCATAAATTATTTGCCACGAGCAATTTGTTGTCAAGGCAACATGCCAACATATTGTCTCTGGGGCGAACCATTTACGATGTTGATAAGCTGTAGTGCCGTAGTGGAGTAGTAGGTCAGTGTATGGTAGGAATTTTATGTGTGTATGTGTGTGTGTGTGTGTGTG
>NW_004797294.1:452692-462692 GCF_000002075.1 Aplysia californica | reverse complement strand
AGAGAGAGAGAGAGAGAGAGAGAGAGAGAGAACGACGTGGACGGACATAGACTGAACGAAATGAGTGGGATGGGATGGGAAGGCGATGAAGTATATGTTTGTGGGTACGGGAATGAATTACCAGAAGGTAAAGAAACACTGCGGAATGTAAGAGCATCTACTCCCTGTAAGTGAAGATGATTTTAAGCAAAACACCAGAGTGAAAGAAGGATAAAAAGGTGGAGATAAGGTAGATGATAGCAGGTAAATATTTTTCTGATCTCCGAGATTTCTATATTTTGCTGAGTGACAGGTTCCGTATTTCGAGCAAGGTGCCCTGGAGTTTCTCTCTCACATCTCTTCCTTTTCCCACCTACATATCTTACACATGTTAAAATCGTTTAGAAAAACGTCATAACACCATTTTCTTTAATTAAGCTTCCAGAAAACCCAAGAGCAATGAAACTGTACGCAATACTCATTTCATTAAAGATCAAACAGAAGTGGAATGATGTATCGTGTGTACCAAAAGAAGGAGTGAATAATTATAGTTTTGAACGAACCATCATTTGATTCAATAGTTTCGTTGAAAACACGAGGATGAGATCCAAAATGGGGATATCAATCAACCCAAGAGCAGAATTAGTACCGTTGGTAAACTTTAGAACTACTGCTTGCCTCTAGCAAAAAAATAAACAAGAGATACTGATGGAATGCCCAATGTCTTCCTTAAATAGAAACACCCCTCCAAAAAAAATTTAAAAAATTAAAAACGACCAACAGTTCATTAGCAGAGATATCAATCAACCCAAGTGCAGAAATAACTGTTGGCAATCCTTTGAACAACTATCTGTCTCTCAAAAAAAGTACAGAGATGATGATGGAATTCCCCATAACTATTTTGTTTGAAGAATGTTTTTGCACTGCTGATTGCAATTATTTTACACCCCCATTGACACGGTATGGGAAGTGTCGGGGATGGGCTGTTTCAACCTTTACCTTACAAGGCAAATTCAGGCTATGTGGTAGAGCTACATACATACTGGTTGCTTGTTTACTTGAAAGAAAAGAAGGATATCGATGCAATATCAGTGATTTTTTTGCAAGGAAAGGGAAAAAACAGACCTACAGAAACAACAGAGGGGAAGAAAAGACAAATTACCAACACCCAGTGACGCCCAACAATCACTTGCAAGCTGCATTTCACCAGGGAGACGAAGATACTAAAAATAGATCATTCCTATGTAGGAATAAAACTCAGGTCATTGACGTCGAAATCAACGAGTGCTGTAACTGTTGAACTGCAGACGCTCATCTGGGGAGTGTTGCGATTTCTAAAAAAACCAACCCCAAAAAACCCCCCCACACAACTTGGGGAAGCAAGAGAGTATCACTGTACAATCGACGTTTCATTCATCATTTGTAAATAGGGAATTGGTGACCTTTTCAAATTCTCATGTCGTAGGTAGTCTAGTAATTAGACTACAGCAGGGCACATAAAATTGTGAGATCGCATTTCTGGGTCTCGAGATCAGGTCAGTCCGATGTTGTTTTGGGAAAGGAACTTTACTTGTTTTTTTTCCCCACTTTGTTCGGTCCTACTGGAAAAGGAAGACAGGGAGACAGCAGAACACAACGCAATCATCCGGATGCAGGAAATAGGGATAAAGAGGGGAGAAGGAAGAAGGGAACGATTATCTGGAAAAGAAAGACGTCACAATAATCAGACAGCCACTGGAACAGTCAGTATGGATACCGTGCGGGCTTTAGTGCTGGGAGGAACTTACTGAGCACTTATGGACCTGTCCGGTGTGCAATGACGTTGTTGCCCCAGACAGGTAAACAGGTACTGGAGACGGGTATTCTATTCAGAGGACCCACAACTTAGACAAGCTTGCAGTGTTGCAAAGGGCGTTATATACCAATACATTAAAATTAAAAAAAAAGAATATTTCTACAGTGGACACTTGGTATTATTTCTGTCCGCGGTGCGGCCTGAGGTGAAATCAACCTACTTGTTGTGACAGGGACTATTTCCTTTTGCATTCATCTTCACGTCATCAATGTTACACTCACTCAATGTGCACGTTGCCAGTCGGAATCATTTGGCTGGCTGAGTAGTGTTCCGTCAGATTTTTTCTTCATCAAAGGAGTAAAAGCTACCATTTTAGTCGAATATGACCTTCAAAATCAAACACTCTTGCTTTTCAAGGTCGCGAGTCGAATCGATCGTAAAGTGTCAAAAATGTATATTTTGCTCCTCCATAAATTAAAATCAGACTGGCTCCGAGCTAAATTACGAATCTGTTTGGCAGTGTGCACTGGGTCTTACACAGGTGATGTTTTAAAGATTGTAATCAACTTGCATGACTCTCAGCACGTCGTGCTAATAAAAATCCTGCGTATTTTGTGGGAAAGTTTACTCTGAAAAATAACGCTCGCGCTAGTTTAAGATAAGATCAAGAGATTTCAAAAAAATAATTATCACATTTAGATTTCTGAAGTACTCGTTCCCATGAAAACTTGATGTCAGGCGTCACATGCACAGTATTTTTGTGGCTCTTGTTGATGCAAACATCCGGCTCTTTTCTCAAAGAAAAAGCATTCGACTTGCCGAGAGGGATCCAAGCTGAGAGGATAGTTCTTGAAACCTCACCCCTCCCTATAAAGACACCAAACAAACAAACAAACAAACAAACAAACAAACAAACAAACAAAATCAACCAAACAAAACAAAATAAAGTACCAAAAAAACCAAACTCAACTGATATCGACCTTACTCCAACCTTAACTTAAAACAGCGACACGTATGTTAAGTTCTGAATCAACAGTTTCATACCAAGCAGCAGTTACTTATTATTACTTACGGTACTTTTCCCTTCTTTTTATACCGTTACATGGAGGAAAGGTGCATACTTCGGTCAAAGGCTAGGTGGGTGACTTCTGTTGTAGAAATATTATCCAGCTGAAGGACTTCTTTGGCGCCATGATATCCAACCAACGTTTTCGTGGTCTGCCTCCGCTTTTAATATGTGATCGCTTTTAAGCACAAGGGGGCTCTCAAGAAAAATGCTGTTTTAAGAAAAGATTGTAAAGTTTTTGTCCCTTGTTCAGTTTCTTTAAAAGACAAAGAGAGCTTTCTCTATAATCAAACGAATAAACACACCAATGAAACAAAACTTCTCCTATAGGTAGGGCAATGCCCACTTTTGGTGCAGGTCAAAATTTCTGGAAACACCCGAAATCTGGGTTAGCCCGCTTGTTCTTGAAAACGACCATTTCATAGCACGATTGTCTTCCGTTGCCATGCATATTATTGGTGCAGCTGGTTGATTTGAGTGTATGGAGATGGGGACGTGTGTGGTTTTTGTGTGTGTGTGTGTGTGTGTGTGTGTGTGTGTGTGTGTGTGTGTGTGTGTGTGTGTGTGTGTGCGTGTGTGTGTGTGTGTGTATGTGGGGGATGGTTCTCATTAGATGACTGAATCACTAATTCATTCTCTGATGTTCAGTATTATGCTCCATGACTGGTTTCATCTCTGTTAATTTACAGATGGTTTGTTTGTTTTCAAGCAGCATTCATGTTGAAAAGGTATGGGTAGTCTTGTTCTTAGGCTAACGGACAGGTACAGGTGAGATTACGAGTTTGGAGGTTCGAAACTCGGCTCGGTCCGACGTTGTGTCCTTGTGTCACTATACACGAACCTCCCCATTTGGGTTGGTCCTTTCGGATATGGACTTTCCTTGGAGGCCCCGACTTTTAAATAACTTAATTGTGTTGACAGAGGCGTTAATAAACCGATGCCATTTAACATTTCGAATTCCACGATGATAATATATACCATTTCACATTTCCATTTCCATGATGGTATATGTGAGGCAGCGTGGTGGAATCAGGCTTTCGTCAATTTTTGGTCATGTAGAGTTATTGGTATCATCTTGAAGCTTGTTCACTTGTCTTTATTTGGATGAAAACAATATCCATTTGTCTTGAATACAAGTCCAGATATTTATGAAAGAAGGAGGTGGGGGTCACCTGTTTTCAGAGGCAAAATTAGTGAGAAAATAACCGCCAAAGATTAGTTATTTCCTTAGCTTAAGAGTCCGTGGTAACTGAAAATTTACATTTTGTGTGCCTTTAATCAACATTTTTCAGAAAAATCCACACAGAAATTAGTTCTTTAATGGGCTTGAAAAAGGTGTTGAGCCAAAAAAACAAAAATTTGATAAAAATTCACAAACCTGCGGTAAAATGCAAGTTTCTTCTCTTTGATTATTTTGACGAGAGCCTGATTCTACCACGCTGCCTCACATATACCATTTCACATTTCCATTTCCACGATGATACATACCATTTCCCATTTCCATTTCCACGATGATAAAAGGAACAATTAGAACTACAAAGCGCGAGCAGAAAACGAACACTACGTACGAAGTACCAAAATCCGTACTTTATTCTCCACAGAAAATCATTGAGTTTTTCAAACACACAAGCTGGATGTGAAAAGCAAAGATTGTGAAATATTTGGTGAAAAATCGATCATTAAAACAATACTTATGACAATGTTTAAAACGAGTGACAACGACACCACGACTGTTGGCTGTGATGATGAAAACTACGATGATAGTGAGGGTGATAATGCTGATAATTATGATAACGACGAGAAACATGACAATGATGGCAGCGATTGTGAAAATGTCGATGACAGAAATATTGAGAAAGATCATGCACCAGAAAAGAATATTTGTAGGTGCATCTAAAGTCAAATAAATGAATTATAATTATGGTCGTGCAGTTTAAGATCTGAGCAAAAATCCCATCAAGATAATTTGATACCTACGTGAGCAGACGAAATATTACAACCATCACGAACAAACAGCTTTAAATATCAGTGTGAAGCTTTACAGTCAGGTGATTTGCACAACAGAATATTGCTGATTATGCAGGCGCCTTTCATTGGTGAGTAGAATAATAACTTATTAATCATATTAAGGTATTATTACATCGTATGATTATAAAGTCTTATATCACAGGCAAACTTAGTGAGGTTTACATTGTATACAAATTACATGTAGTATCACACACACTTTCGTGAGAGTAAATAAAATGTTAATTGTCAAAGGAGAGACCATAATAACGTATCACAGAGGGCTAAGATTAGTGACAATAATAATATATTATCTTCCCGATACCCCATCACAAACGTAACAGAGAGAGTACAAGGAATAATAATGAGCAGATTTGTATAAGGAAAGGATAATAATAATTTTATCCACATGAAATCATTATTCATAACTTAAGAATACATTTCATTTTGAAATCAATTTCGATGGACCTTCTGCGTTCCACACTATAATTTGATATTAAGAAGACAAAAATAACAGGCACAAAATCGAATAAGGCTATTTACATTCTTGGCAACATCGGAATAGGACTGTTATAACTCAAAGTATTATAACACAGGCAAAGATCTTCTGGCAGCTACAAAAATATCCACAAAGAAGGAAGCTAAATATATCACAATTTAATCAAAGGAAATCTTAGAAAATGACACACTGAGACAAATGATTTATTGTGCTACTATTGTTATTAAAATTAGAAAGACGCAGACGGAGAGACTAATTATAATCAATATTATTATCAACTTATTTCCTAACAAATACTTAGAGAAAAGTAGTTAGCTAGTCACTCTTAATTAATTATCGTATTTATTTTTTAAATTACTTTTCAGTATGAAATCGGGAACTTTTTTAAAAAGTATAATAATAATTAGATGTATTGTAAATGTTTCAGAAAATCATATCCTTATTTCAAAGTTCGAAGTGATTATATTGTTAAAACGCAGCATAATGTAGACATTGGAAAAGTTATTGTCATGATTCTATCATTTCCCCCTTTCGGTGTCGTAGTAATTCATAGCATAATATACGGAAGACAATATGACATTCTTCTAAATCCTTGTTCAAAACGACAGGTTTATTCGAGACACATCTGGGGTGTAATTTCTATCTCCGAAAGGAATGCATAAAGGGGTACGCAAACTACCAGAACAATCCAAGTTCAAGAAAGTTTTGTTAGGGATTGGAACAAAGCTCGTCAGCATCGTAATCCAGCGTAATACCTTGCAGACAATTTGTGAACGATCGTCTCGTATATTATTAGGCAGCGTGGTTCAGTCGGGCGTTCGTCAAAATCGTGGAAGCTGGCATTTTTCTGGCTGTTGGGCAATTTTTTTTTTCTCGAATCTTCTTTACCCTGGTCAGTATCATCTATGTCTATTTAAGATCACATTTCTAGGTGGATTTTTTACTGAAAACCCTTAATCCAAGACACAAAAAATGTGAATTTGATGTTTTCAAGGAGACTCAAGCTCTGGAAGTCACCAAAATGTGAATTTGATGTTTTCAAGGAGACTCAAGCTCTGGAAGTCACCAACATTTGACGATCAGTTTCTGGCTTAATTTAACCTCAGACTCCAGGCAACGTCCACCTGCTTAAATCGCAAATATTGCGATACCTATTCCAAAATAAAAAAATCACTTTTCCGCCAAATGCAAGACAAAAGAACAAGCTTTAAGGTGTTACTAATAACTCCATATGACAAAAAATTTACGAGCAGCTGACTCCACCATGTTGCAACACGTATATAACTAGGGATCTACCGGACGGTAGTTTTCAAGGGCGCATGATTTGGCAAAACCGAATGCCCGTTCAGCTACAGCTCACACAGAGCAGATTGGCTAGGAATTAAACAATTAACAACCCCCCCCCCCCTCCAAAAAAAAAAAAAGAAAGAAATGAACACAACCTTGAAAAAACACCCTAAACACACAGAAAAGGAAAGCAGTGTCAAGTTGCTATTTCGTTTCAAAGTGCCAAACTACATCTACAACAATAAATGTACAGCTGTGAACATCTACGTCGATGTGCAAAAAAGCTACTTTGCTAGGTAAGCGAGGTTTTTAATTTACAAAATGACTAGTTTGCTGATCTAAATCATAAAGTGATCTATAATAACCCAAATCCTGAACGAATGTCCCGAAAATAATGCTGGAGCAAAAAGCAGTGACACATTCCTAGAAAAATATTGTGTTCGAGAATGTTAATGCAGAGAGCTATATAAAACAAATATACAAACCATCCACCCACCCATTAATCCATCTTGTGTGTGTCACCACAACGTTATAAATTGTTTCGTAAAATGCAAGATATGTGAGACTCTCACAATGTTAATAATCTACCAAAGGTACACTGAAAACATATTCCGTCTGTAACTGTAAGTATTTTCCCTTTGAATTTTTCTTTCTTATACTCTAAAGACCCAACGTTCTTGGTCTAATTTCATATTAGTACAATGAAATAAAGAGATCTTTTTAAAAATTCCAACATCAATCAATAGAAAAAGAACAAAAGAGTCCAAAAATCAACAGAGGTACGCAAAAATAATAGTCTGAAAATGATTCCAGATTGATAAACAACACTAAGAAATACACTACGTCTGACCTGATGCTTCACGTGTCAAAAGCTAAGATAACAGGACGATTAATGAAAGCTGTTGGTCCAATATAAAGGAATTATGATTATCATTTTGTGCACCGACAGACAAATATACAGCAATGCATGTCGTTGGGGAAAACAAAAGAAAACAATTTAAAAAACCCAACCAAATGAGGAGAACCCCCATGATATGACAATGAGCACCAGAGAAATGAGAAACACTTGAACCAATAAAAACCCAAACCAAACAAACATGACAGGAGGCAAGTAAACAAGAGTTTGAGGTTCGTCTCCAAACAAGGAAAGATACGAAATGAGAGGATGTTTTCCGGTAACCGATTAATTCCTTTTGTGAAGTGCAGTTCAGAACATGTAGAGAGTTCCATGGTAAAATGAGCATCATTATGAAGAGGGCGTTGTGTTGTACCGTCTCTGTTACACCGTATGGAATCGAAAAAAAGCGAAAAGAGACGATGCTCATGATGGATGAGTACAAGTTACCAATGTCTGCAGACTGCCATACACAAATTATGTAGTAAACTCAGGCACATCTACTTTAAATATGATGTAAAAAAAAAAATACAACACAAAAAAACCACTCCATGCGAACAGTAACAGTCGCACCAATGAAAGAGAAAACAAAAACAAACCAACAAAAAAAATAAACATAATCAAACAAATCAGTTGTTCAAGTTCAAAAATGCTCCTGGGGACAATAATACTCTTTACACGCTCAGTGATTGTATTTGTAATGTAAACTAATGCTGCTTGGTTTGTGAGAACGCTGTATTTACAGCATGAATGGTACAACTGAAAGACTACAACAAATGTGACAACAGCTGAACTGACTGGTACGTTCATTACGATTCAGCCACACAGTCTTTTGTTTCTAGCTTGTCTTCATACACAAAAAGTAAAGACCGCAAACATTCCACGAACAGTAAGCGCAAATACATTTAGAGACAGAAATAAGAAATGCAATGCAGAATCTATGAAGAGAAGATTCATGAATCTCCCAAACAACTAAACACCTTATTAAATTACATTTTCTTCAGTTGGGGGTTGGGGAAAGGGTGAAAACGTCGGGTCAATGACAGGGTTCATTCCCAGTTGTTCAGGAAAAGGAAGAAAGGTATCCTTGTCCCCGTTTTATTGGCTTTGCTTAACTATCGGAATAGTGAAACCACACACAACACTTAAAGCCAACAATCCTAATCTACAATTTAAATTCAACACACTAAATCAACCAATTATCTAAAACCACTAAAGTTATCTTTCATTGCATAAAGAGACAGTGTCCGAAGTGGGTTTTTTTTATCAAAGCGCCGACTTAGTAAGCTAAAGGCATATCGGAAGTCTCAATTTAATTTCATTACGCCTCTATGATGGGGGATTCAGTTGCTACACTTATCTAAATTATCGGCTTTCAATTAAATGTATAAAATGTCTAGTAATTAGTTGTCCTGGCAATTCATGGCCATTCCAGAGAGGCCAAAAATAACTAATCAAACCGCGATACAATGAGACCACAATTTAAAATTACTGTGATATCTTTTCTCCCGAGAAAGAGGAGTCTGTGCTAAATTGGATTGGAGAGACATTCACGCCTGGAAAGTATTCTAACTACGGCCTGGGTTTTTTTCTACTGGAAAGTAGAATCTGACACAATATCACTCAGCCCAGTAAAATTACGTCGTCTGGATCAGGGTTTTCTTTCGTTAGAAGGGCAATAAAAAAAAGACAATCCGCAAGTTGGAATAGTGTAAACGTAACACGAACTTTCGACTATGAAACGGCAACGTCGGACGTTACGCATATTTAACCACTCAAGCCTTAACCTTAAGCATTGATAACTAATTTATAGAGAAAGTAGCCACCCACACATAGGAGCCCAGTCTCTTTCTCCTCTGTATGTCAATTTATTATCTTTTACTCGTGTAACTTTATACATACTGTATCTGTGATTTCTAATCTGGAATTATCTTAAACTTCTTTTACCCCAAAGTGTAATACTAATACCCTCTCCCCCCTCCCCCTTTCCCCCTTTTAAACAAACATTGAGACAAGATGGCAAGGCAACGCCATCACCAACAACAACAGTCAAGCCACACGACCTGATCCAGGGAGCAGCAAGCACTCAGTAGTGGTCACCCTGCATGTCTGACCGCGCGCCAATCCGCAGCAGTCTCTGGTGCTCTCGGTCGTGCTCCACCAGGAGGTGCTTGTCGTCCTTCAGCTTGAGCCGGTGGGCCTGGAGACGCAAGTAGCTCTCCTCTCGCTGGGCGTGCACCTGGACAAAGATAAACATGATGACAATAATAACAACAACAAGTACAACAACAACAACAACAACAACATGATTGATTGATTGATTGGGTAGATGTTTTACGGCACTATCGACACAATTTTTGTCATTTAAACAACAACAACAACAAACACAATGAGCACAAAGAAGAAGAAGAAGAAGAAGAAGAAGAAGAAGAAGAAGAAGAAGAAGAAGAAGAAGAAGAAGAAGAAGAAGAAGAA
>NW_004797294.1:449672-451996 GCF_000002075.1 Aplysia californica | reverse complement strand
CAACAACAACAACAACAACAACAACAACAACAACAACAACAACAACAACAAAAACATCAACAAGAAACAAGAAACAAAGACCCTAATCAAGAGAGTAGTTATTGCTATTGCATTGTTGGAGTCGATTTGGACACATGTGGACACTGAGAAAACTATATGCACAAACAAAAACAAACCAAAATAAAACAAAAAACTCTCACATTTTATAGTAAAGACAAACAAACAAAACATAACTATGCCAACATCGAAAAAACCCACCCCACCCCCGCCTCTCGCCTCTAAAAAAGACAACCCTCTCCCCTTCCTAAACCCATTCTGAGATGGAAAGTTTACGACAGGCTTATCTTTCCCCTTCTCAGGGCCGGAGATCCCTATCTTCAGACGCGGTGACGACAGACCCAGCGAGCGACGTCCATCACACAACGCCACAGTTCTCAACCGCCGACGTCACACGACGCACGCTACGCACCCTACAGCACGTAGCAAGATCTATTCTTCTCCGCTCTAACTTTACACTTCGCCAGAGGATGCTATCTCATTTCTGATCCTCGACCAACGCTCTTCCTTCGTCCCCTTCCTCCCTCGCCCATTCCTGGTTATATTTTCCCTCGACTCCTTCCTTCGTCTCTTCCATAGTCCTATCCATCCCCCCCCTCCCTTGCCCCTTCCTCCCCTCCCTTTCCCTAGCCCATTCCCTCGTTATTTCCCTCAACCCCTTCCTTCGTCTCTTCCCTAGTCCTCTCCTATGCTCCCTCCCTTGCCCCTTTCTTCACCCCCTCCCTTGACCCCCTCGTGCTTCCAAGACACCCACATACGCCCAAACACATTTCTCAAATTTCATGTTTATGCTTCTTCACATCCATCGTTGCTTTCTTTTCTGTCCTAATTCATACCCAACAAGTCCCCACCCTTGTCAATTAATAACTGACTCAGATCTGCCCATTTTCACCGAGAAGCTTGGCCCATAAAGGACTCCAGGCCTAAAATAAAAATACACCAAATACACAAACAATAAACAACAAAAAACCCAACCCCGAACCGATCTAAAGTGGAAGTAAACAGTTCTGAGCTTTCAGGTGGCTGGCTGCTATGGCTCTGCCTGACAGGGTCAATACGAGTTCTATGGGATACAACATTCCAGCAGAAAGACGCACACATTTCAAACAAAATAACTTTCCCAAGAGCGAATATAACATACCCACATGTAAGCAAACAAACAAATGTACGATTAAAAAGAACAACTACAGCAAAACAATCCCAATACCCTTGCAGTAAGTCATGGTAACAGTTTTGACCACCTATGTACCCCCCCCCATCCCCCAACGCACACACACACACACACACACACACACACGCATACACACACACACACACACACACACACTACCAAAGGGCAGCATTATCTCTTAGCTTTATCTTTGTTTGTAGGTACAACTCAGCAGTTACAATATCATGTTCCACGCACCCCGTTGCGGTACCGACATTGCGGACATATTACAACCTTCCCAGAAGCCAAGTCCACTCAAAAGATTAACTCGACGTCGGTTTTAAAAAAAGTGTCAACACGCTAGACATCCCTGCTATTTCCTTCTGTATAACACCCTTCATCCCCATCTCTGAGAGGGGCGCCCCGTTTGTCCGGTAACATTTCGCTACTTTAGAATTACAAAGTTCTATCTGACACTTTTGTCCGTTTTGAGTTACTGAGACCATAACGCCAGAAACCAGATGTTCTATCTGATCTAAATCAAAATCGTAAGATTATTTGGAGTCGTTATCAAGATATTTAGAGAATTGCATTTGAAAAAGCTTGACATGTTAGTGAAACACAAAATTTTTTAACGTCAAATTTCCAAAAACTAGGTACTGAGCAGATAGAACCTTGTAATTCTAGGGTAGCAGACTTATCTCAGACCATAACTATCACCCCCTCCCCCCCAAAGCACGAGTGATGTCAAGATACGGAGAAATGTTGATAAACCTATTCCCAAATTAACATGGTCGTTGCGATATACTGTTTCACGCACCCCGTCGCTACACCGTCTTTGTAAAGGTATCGCAATACACCCAGAAGCTGAGTTCCTACAAAGGAACAGACCGACTCCACCACATCCAACCAGCCTCAAACAACCTCCAATCATTCACGAACGCTTCTCGCCGTATCCACTTCTTCTAAACTTCCGACAGACGTTTTATCGTGTTCCATTTATCTCCGTTTGTAACTATCTCCAGAGTTTGAGATAAACATGCGAGATAGCAGTCGTTGTTCACAAAACTATTCATGAATTAATGCGTGGAGAGAAATGGGGTGTGTGTGTGGGGGG
>NW_004797294.1:446994-449515 GCF_000002075.1 Aplysia californica | reverse complement strand
TATGCTTCGGGTACCTTTTTTGCCAAAATCGTCTTTGTAAAAAAGATATCACGATACCCCAACAAGCTGAGATCTCTCAAAAGAATAACTCTTGACTACGCCAAACGAAACCCCGAAAAGCCAGACCGTCTTTTCTGTTGAGCATGATTACAGGGGGCGCCACGGGGTCACAACATACCGTACAATTTGTTCAGCAGCACGTTGACAGGTTGGCTACAACTCGGCTTGAACCAACGATCCCACCAAAGAGAAATATGAACCACGCGTAAAGAAGCCTACCGCCATATTTGATCGACAGATGTATGAAGGGATCGGGAAATTCCAAAGACTGAATGGTGGTGGTCGGATGTAGAAAATTAATGTCCACATCGGCTTATCACCAGGCTCCGTGTACCGGAAAAAAAAGAAACAACAACAACAAAAAAAAGGATTGTCCGACTTTCCGCTGAGAAACTGGCTCTTTTGGATTCACACGAGGGGTTTGACGTGTCGTGCGAAGAGTCATTTCATAGTTAGCGGCATCTCGTCGGGTGCAGATAGATTGGGGATTTACGTAGTTCTTGAAAGTATCTGATCTGTTCAAAAATAAACTGACTGTAGGACTTATTAGAGAAGAGAACACAAATTATAGGAAATCGGGGGGGGGGGGGGGAGATAATAATATGATATTCTTACATGTAATGGTCTGACAATATTTCTCATGTAACTGATCACAGATAACGCAAGTGTTGTTTCACAATCAGGGGGTACAACCTGTGCCTCCCCCTAAAGTGCAGGGAGACCATTACAATTTAATGTCTGAGAACTTGGATTTTTTTTATTTGGAGAGAAGTAGTCTTGTATTATTATGGTAAACTAAGAAAGAGACAAAAAGACAAGTGCGCGCAACATTTATTAATGCAGGTTTTTTATGCCCCGTCGGCACAATTTAGATCTTTTAGGGGGTGGGCGACCCTCCTGCCTATCAGGGACAACCTGGGCTGAGGGGGATGATACATGGGTGCCAGTAAAAAAGGCCGTGATAATTGATATAAATTTTCCCAACACGGGAATCGAACCCAAGGCTTTTGCGTTCGACGTCAAAGTGCGTAACTGCTAAACCGCAGACATCAGAGGGTAAATTCACCAACTGTTTGTAAAATTATTCACAATGAAATAAATTTGCAGACTGATAACACTGGCATCTTTGGTACAGCGGATAGGCGCTTCACCGTTGCACGCAAAATTCGAATCTTGTGTGTCGAGAATTTTTATCGAGTCTCTCGGTCGTTCTGTGGGACGATGTATGTCCCTCTCAGCCTGGGTTGGCCCTGAAAGGCAGGTCCAAACCCCTGAATAATCTAAATGAATTGGGTCGACGGGGGCCTATACACAGCTTTTTCATTCAAAGAAAATACCCAACTAAAAGAGTCCACCACATATCAGTAACTTGTCACTGATCTCGATTTTTTTTCAACATGAATTTCATCAAGAACCTTCACCACTCTTCACTGAAGTAATTCTGTACATATCAAAACCCTATGAGCTTCATAAGAAGAGTATTTTTTTCCTCCGAGAGGAAGAATCGAGACGCAGCGCCATCTTCCTACGTCAGCATCATCCGATGCACTCTACCCCCCGTGAGTGATGAGACATGCTCCACCTGTCCACGGAGACCCTGGGAGCGCGCTGTGCATAGAGCTGGGCGAAGAGTCGATTCCGGAACCGATTCCCAAGATCAATGCTACGGAAGAAAAGTTTCGACTCCTTTTATGTGAACCAACAGTTACCCGTTACATTAGTCATTAAAATCTTAGTTTTTAGTTAGAATTTATTTTTGAAAAATAAAAGTGGATGCTTCGAAGTGTTCCGAAATTAAGGTTATCCTAAATCCCGATGATGTCAGGAGCTAACCAGGTAACCACCGGAAGAAATCACATAATTAGAAAGTAAGTCATTGGGTTCGGAGTCGATTCCTACGATTCTTAGCGTTCAATAACCGGGAACCTAGCCGCCCAGCACTGCTGTGCAACTGTCAGAATGCGCCGGTTCCGTGAACTCGGGGTCTTTCACCTTCGGTTATTACCTTCGAAAGCTGAGAAGCAAAATTCACAGCTGAAAACAATCAACGGCGGAGACTGGCTTCAATATAACGTGAGCTTGGCGATATCTTTCAACTTCAGTTAACGTGTCGAAAGATGAAGCGAAATTCGCAGCTGAGCGCTAACAACTGAGACCGGTTTCAATGTAACGAAGGCGAGCTTGGTGTTCTCTTGTGCTTCTATCATTTCCCCCTGTTTTAACGTGAATCGTTTGGAAAGAAATGAATTTCAGTCGGGAAAAAAACGAGAGAGATTTGTTTTTGTTTTTTGTTTGTTTGAATAAAGAGAAGCACATCGACACAATAAGGGTCAATTAGTGCTGATAAAAAATAAGACAGACAAAATGAACAGAAAGAAACAAAGTATGGAAGTAGGACCTAACAGTGGCGCCCTCCAACCATCCACTAATGGGAGATGGTAATACAAAAGGAAACTGAAAA
>NW_004797294.1:444567-446175 GCF_000002075.1 Aplysia californica | reverse complement strand
CTTCTTCTTCTTCTTCTTCTTCTTCTTCTTCTTCTTCTTCTTCTTCTTCTTCTATATAAAACTGACTAACACCAACATATCATACATTCTAAAAGACTCAATTTCTAGATAAACACAGCGGATATTTATCAGAAAAAACCCCCCAAAAACCTCCGCCAAACCACTGGCATAGCACACCGCCTAAGCTGACCGCAAAACTTTATTTTATCAGCGCTCGCACCTGTCGGCGGGATAGAAAGGAAAGAGGGGAGGATGCTGCGAGTGTCGTAACATTGATGAGCGAAGGTAAACCTGCCTCGATCTGTTTGCCCCGAGCCCGGTCTGTCTATGGCTAACCGCTTTGCCGCGTGCTCGAAGAGAACAGGTGGCATCGACATTCCCCCTCCTCAGGGGGATTCCTGCGTTCTAAAAGTGGCTGGCACTCTTGCTGTTGGTCGAAGAATTTATTGTAAGGGTGGGGAAAAAAGTGTCGTTTTTGTTTGGGAGTCGTTATTTAAAAAACAGCACATAAAAACTATTCGATCGTGTTGTTGATTTCCACTTGCTTTACTCTCGATGCGGAGAAGTCGGTTGGAAATGGGTGTAACTGTAGTTTCAAAAATAATATTTGTACGCTGATAAACAGCATGAGCTGCATAAAAGAGACGATTGGCACTGTTGATATGCCTCAGCTGGAGGAAGACACGTATCTGTTCGTTTTAAAAAAAAATCCTGTTCACTGTAAGCATTACCTCATCTAGAAATGACGCTTCAAATGAAAAAAGGGGATGATATGATAAACACACATTGCACACTGATGCACACCTACGCTCACTCGTAAACTCAAGTAGACACAAACACACGCTAATATAATCTCTTTCTTTCTCTTTTTCTCTCTCTCTCTCTCTCTCTCTCTCCCCTCTCTCCCTCCCACACAGACGTCACACACACACACACACACACACACACACACACACACACACACACACACACACACACACACACACAAACACACGGCACAGTGCGAAAAGTAGTACCCTGGTACTGTTGTCCACCACCAAAGGGCTGCATAATGAGGGTTATCTAACGGCTATCTATTAAAGAAATAATCATAGTGTGTGCCATTGTCTGCTATTTATGCAATGGTGCGTACGTATCATTATGATGATCATCATCATCAACAACATCAACAACATCATCATCATCATCATCATCATCATCATCATCATCATCATCATCATCATCACCACCATCATCATCATCATCATTATCATCATCATCATCCACTAATGGAGCTAACTCAAATCGACTGGGATTAATAGTCTCCAGCCCTCTGTGACAGTGTTCACTCAAGTGACTACACCGATATGAAAGAGCAACAGTCGTGTTTTTACTTGAGTGCATTTGAGTGCATTGTTGAGGGCGTTTATGGGGTCGCCTTGTACAAACATGTCTTTGTATAATTGGTTTGCGGGCGTTTGTGAGGATAGAGAGAGATAGATATATAGAGATAGACAGAGGGAGATAGAGAGAGAGAAATAGAAAGAGAGAGAAAGAGAGAGTGAAAGAGAGAAAGAGAGAGAAAGAGAGAGAGAGAGAGAGAGGAGAGAGAGAGAGAGGGAGAGAGAG
>NW_004797294.1:441205-441888 GCF_000002075.1 Aplysia californica | reverse complement strand
GCCTTATTGCTACACCACAGACGTCAGAATATCCATTGTGAGGGTAATTTTAAGTAAGCGTTTTACTGCATTTGCAACACAATAAGGTCATATTAGTTCTGAAGATTAGAGGTGTTACAAGAGAATAACAAACACAAAAAGATTACCTCTTATAATTTTTAGTAAGTGTTTTACGGCATTTGCAACACAATAAGGTCATATTATTAGTTCTGAAGATTAGAGGTGTTACAACAAAATAACAAACATAAAAAAAGAAGGAGGACAGATCAGAACGGTAGATGATCGATAGGAAAGAAGAAGCAAATCACATCAGAGCACCCTCCAATCACCCGGAAAAAACACCGGTAAGAGAAGTAACGTCTATCAAAGAGTCTCAAAACAATGCACTCCAAGATTGATTGTGCATGTTTCACGTCTCCATCTTCACAACTTCCAACATCAGGGGGCGGGCTGCTAGGGCCCGGGCCCAATCAAGGCCAATCTGATCTGAGTGAGACACATCATCCCAGAAAAAAGACAAGAGACACTCGATAAAATAGAATTCCAAGCATAGGAATGGAACTGACAGATTTTGCGTTCAACGGCGGAGAGCCTATAAATGTGCTAGAGGGGCTCTCGTGGCCTAGACATTAAGGTGTTGGCCTCTCTTTTAAAAAGGTCCCGGGTTCGAATCCGGGTAGTGA
>NW_004797294.1:429370-440029 GCF_000002075.1 Aplysia californica | reverse complement strand
CACACGCCCAAGACACGATAAAACAAAACAAACACAAACTGGCCAGTGGTCTAATGGAACAGGCTCCAGAACGGATGGCGATCTAGGGAAGTGTCCGGGGGATACTTTGGAGATCGGCCAAACTCACGCTAGGGCTCTGGGGTTTGAGAGTGAGTGGGGGTTGTAACCGGTGCTTGTGAGTGAGTAGAGTAGTCGGACCATAGACAGAGAACCGGTGGGAGAGGGTGAAATGACGGCAAATATTATAGGGACGTTGCAGTTATTGCTACAGTTGGTATTATTCCTTATTATTGTTGGTCTTGTCATCATTGTTTGTTGATTGTTTTCGTTCGTTTATCGTTTTTTTGGGGTTATTTACCGTATACTGTTGTTTTCAGTTGTTTATTTTCTTATTTGTTTTTGTTGGTGTTGTTGTTATTTTTTGTTGTTAGTTTTCGTTTATTGCCGTTGTTCATTTAAACCAATTGTAATAGTTTTAGATTGTCGTTTATTGTTGGATTTTCTCTGTTGTTCAAATTTAAAAGTTGTGTTGGTTACTGTCGTTGTTCTTTTTCGTTCGTTTGTTGCTGTTGTTGCTGTTGTTGTTGCTTTTGTTGTTGTTGCTGCTGTATCTGTAGTTGTTTTTGCTGTTGTTGTTGAACAATTCAAGATATTCATTTCTTTTAGGGACAGTCACTGTACAAAGGCCGCATTCAGAAAGGATCAGATTGTAATGATATAACCGCCGGCGGAGATCTGACGTGATCCCGACTTTAAAGCTCATTACTTTACTGTACCTGTTATGTCCAGATAAGTACACTGGTCCAGTATGGTAGGTGGGCGTGGATCTACGTCTGAACTCTTGAGATTTCATTTCGGATAACATGCTACGCAATGATATACAGGTATCCAAGGGGAAACAGGGAACCGAAATAGACAGCTGATAATCTGCATGTCTGAACAAAATGAGATACCGCCCCCTCACCCATTTCTGGTTGGGGGTCACTCATTGCATAAGCTATATCGTATCTGAAGTAACGGTGACGCCCTTTCATTATCTCTCCTAGTCAACTAGTTTTCTCTTTCCCACCAATCTGCCGAACGTGAGTGACCAATGGTAAACACAAAATAACTCCCCAATTGCCATAACGTGGGGGCTGCCTTTGCAAGAACCCGCCACTTCTTGTGCAATAATATTTAAGTGGGTTTTTTTTAAATGGAGATGTTGTAATACACACCCCCATCCCCAAACCGACATAATTCAAGTCATCAAGGAAGCAGGATTCGACCCTGCCTGTCAGGACTAACCCGGAATGAAAGGAACGCAGCGTCCCAGCAGACTGAGGTACAGTAACTGAATAAACACTCTCACCACACAGGAATCGAGTTTGGGTCTTCTGCGTGCGACAGCGAAGCGCCTAACTACTGCACCACTGACGCCGATATGTTAAACACATGCTAAGACCCAACTAAGACATAAACCTCCCAATTTTACGGTATAGATCTAGATCACATGCCTATATAATAATACATGGCACGTTGTAGGCAAGCGTAAAAGTGTTTGAATAAATGAATAGAATCTAGCTAGATGTGAATGAAACCTCCCAAGAATACGGCAGTTGCCCAGTGACTTAAAAAAATATCTAAGTTCGTATGGTCTGTCCTTGTCCGAATTCTGTAGAGGGTGCGCTCCGACATAAACGCTAGCTGTAGAAGTCGGTGGTGTCAAGTTATCACGGCACCGCGCTGACAAACGATCACTTTCCCCCCGCGAAACGCGAAGATGAGTTTTTGATGAAAACTGGCTCGATGTCGGCGGTGGGTGGACGCTATCCTTCCTCAGCCGCGCCCAACTCGTGTCCTCGGCCCTTCGTTTTCCCGGTCTTCCTCTATTTCTTCTTCTTTTTCCTCTTCTTTCCCGAATTTTTGTTGTTGTATTTTATTGTGAAGTTATATGTACAAATGTTTTAACTGTAGTGTTATTACTTCTGTTCCTGATTTTGTTGTTCTTATTCTGTTTTTTATTCTTTATTTTCTTTTTCTTAATCGTGTTCTTTTTCTTGTCCTGGTTCTTCTCCTTCATCGTCATCTTCTTCTTCTTTCTTTCTTTTTTTCTCTCTTTCTTTCTTTCTTTCTTTCTTTCTTCTTTATAAAGATTAGAATATTCCATCCTTCCCTTAGTGAGAACAAAATATCGCTACCACTTCTTTTATTCTTTATTTTAGTAGAAAACGAAATATTGCAAACCTTTCTTTTCATTTATTTTAAAACGTAAAAGGTGTGCCATTATTTTTTAAGCATCAAGCTAGGCTATGATGCGAAAGACATTAGATCAAATCTTACAAAGAGGCGTTCCTGAACTTGCATCATTTGGGGAGTTCTCAGAACTTTCTATTTTACTTGCCGCGTTGATGTTTGGAGATGTATTTTAAATTTGTTAAAGAATATCGATTTACATTATCTGCATCGGTCCCGTTTGTCACGGCAAACCCTACTTAAGTGGGATATTGTATCCCAGCAAACAGGCGCGATGGTGCTCAACAACATTTAATACGTACAGAAACAAGTTCCTTTGAGGTACAAACTCACGTGTAAACGTAATTAGAAGGGAGAAATAAGCAAACACCTTGCACTAGTGGAGCCCACTCTATAGTGTTAATTTGCTAAACAACAACATCAAAAACAAAACAAAAACAAAATAAAGGCAACATTATCCGAAATTTATAACACTAGCCTCGATCAGATTATTCATTAAATTTGTTCAAGTTGTAAAGAGGAGCATATCGACGCTGTAACGCCCAGTTATATGTTATAGTAGAGGTTTTACGGCGCTCGCTACTGCATAAGGTCGTATGGGCGCCAGAAGATTAGAGGTGTTACAAGAGAGTAACAAACATAAAAAAAGAAGGAGGGGAGATAAGGACGATAGATGTTTGATAGGAAAGAAGAAGCAAACCACACCAGAGCACCCACCAACCACCCCAGGCATGTCTAACCGTTATGACTAAGTAGCGCCGAGACACGGCCGAAAAGGGGGCAGTGAAAAATACAGAAGGACTAAACGACTGGATGTTGACAGCGATTTGACAGTCCATTAATCATCTGTTCGAAAAGATAGATCTGAAGCATCGATTCAGTGGAAGAAAAATACTGATATGACTCTGTGGTTGGCATAGTTCTAGTAAGAGTTTCAAAGCACTTGCAGCACAAATACGTCTTAGAGTGTTATTCAGATGAGGAAGAGGAAAGTTGCTTTCGACCCTGTCATTTATGCGTTGTCTTTAATAAAGTCCGCCGTGTACACTATAACTACTGATGTCTGTGGTGCAGCAGTTAATCGCCTTGACGTCACACGCAGAAGACCCGAATTCGAATCCCCGAGTGAGGGACAATTTTCTGTCAATTATCTCAGTCTTTCTGCAGGGACTTTGGTCGATTTGGCTCTGACAGGCAAGGTCGAAGGCTCTTCTAAAATGATCGAAATTGAGTTGATAGGGGCGTCCAACACATCCATTTAAACTAACTAGCAAACAAAAAGCTCCCCAAAATTTCCACACTACAGGGACACAAATAATATACACATACGTCAATACAAACACACACAGATATAAGCATACACACATTGGTCTTTTATAACCCCCTCCCCACCCCAAAAACAACAACATTATAATAAAACAAATCAGCGCAGCACGCCTACAAGTACAAGTACTCATAGACTACCTAGGATTGCTTGGTCAAGATTCGTTCTATCAAACTATCTTGTCAGTTTAGGTTGAGATACTGCGCTTGCTCTCGTGGGGCGCGTTCGGAGCGCGAGCTATTTATCACGACCCTCGCAACCACAAACAACGATTGACGATATCTTCCACAACTAGGATTTCATAGAATTACGGAGACGACGGGAGCAGCGATACAAGCAAGGTCAGAGACGGCTTTAGACTGCTGTCGTGAACGGTAAACACAAATAAAAAGGAAAGAAAACCACTCAATCCTGCTAGAAAGATTGTTCTAAAACGACCGATTTGAAGGCGTCGCAAACACTGTAAGCCTCGTTCATCGTCAACTCAGTCCAGATCAAAAACCCGAAATCCCATTTGCTTTCTTTCAGAGCACTCAGTTCGCCACTGGAACATCACAAAATCCTTTTTCTTCATAAATCATTTACCATTCTCAAGGCCCACCGTCTCTAGTCCATGCAAATATCACCAACTGCAACTACTTACCAACCTCTACCTTCTCATGTACGGACTCTATAAACCCCAAACACCTCATTAACAGCATTCTCAGTTTTAAAGAGCAAACAAACAAAAGCTGCCTTCCCTGCCAAACCTATCCTCCCCTGCTTACCGACCTCTACCTTCTCATCTATAAACTTTATCAACTCTACCCATCTCGCTAAGCCCTACCCTCTCGATTATCAACTCCGCGTTCCTTGGTAAAGTCCACTTACTTTTCCAAGCTCTGCTTTTTACAGACTCCATAAACCCCACCCAAAATCACTTAGTCTACTTTCTCGCACCACAAAGGCCACCCACCTTGTGGAGCCCTGCCTTCTCAATACTCTACAAACTCCGCCCACCTCAATAAGCCGATTTTCGTTTATAAACTAAAAAATCTCCACCTTCCTTGTAAGGGCCCACAGATATTGTCAAGTTCCACCTTCTCCAGATTCTACAAACTCCGTCCACCTCGCTAAACCCTGCCTTTTCCAATCACAAAGGCCACCTACCTTGTCAAGCACTGCCCATTTCAAACTCAACGAACTCCGCCCACCTCGCTAAACCCCACTTTCTTTCACAAAAAAGCTCCACCTACCTTGTCGAGCTCCGCCTTCTCCCGTATCAACTGCTGCTGAATATCGTCCTCCTGTCTCTTCCTCTCTACAGCGTCCATCTTCATCTTGACGGCGTTGATGCGCTTGATTTCTGCCAGGTTTTGCTGCAGACGACGTACGGCCTGGTCCTGTTTCTGGCGCGAATACTCGGCATTGCGAACGTTGGAGTAGAGCATCTGCTCCTGTTCCTCGCCTTTGTTCACCATTTTCTGAAACGATTGTTTTAGGAGAATCATGATAAGTGTTTTATGGGAGTTGTTGTATTAGTATATTACGCCCCCATCGACGAAACAACATTAATGAGGGAGGAGACAAACTGATTCAATCATACTATAACGACTAGACAAAATTGTGTCAGATAAATCCACGAAGAAAGACGAAAATACTGAATAAAAAATAATGTCTTCCCCAGTGGAAATAGAAGTTGCATCTTTAGCAAGGGAGGCAAAGAGACAACCGTAACATCACAGACGCTGGTAAAGAAGCCAGTATCCAGTTATTACAGTCCTTCTAACAAGCTTTTTCCAGAATCCTCAATTGAAAGAAAAAGAGTGAAAACTTGATTAGAGTATATTCTTTATCTCTTCTGTGCATTTATTCTGGAAAGGATAGACAAGTTGTGGTAGATGTCGAAATTCATCGAAGGTTAAGTTTAGCAATCATTATTTTGACAGGTAGCTCAACTCTAAGCATCTATCTATCTTACTGAAAACGTATCTCTCTCTTTGTCTCTCTGTCTTTCTGTTTCTCTCTGTCTCTCTCTCTCTGTCTCTGTCTCTCTCTCTCTCTGTCTCTCTCTCTCTCTCTCTCTCTCTCTCTCTCTCTCTCTCTCTCTCTCTCTCACTCTCTCTCACTCTCTCTCTTTCTTCAGAGAAAGGTAAAAACCCTCACTCACCTGGAAAAACTTCAGCTCATCTTCATGCTTCTTCCTCTGGGCTTCGTGGTCTCGAACCCTGAACCTTTGCTCCCACACCTCTTGCTGACCGTCCTCTTTCTCTTTCTTCTGCTTCATGTGGGCAGTCAGGCGGTTCACTCGGCGGGCATTGTGGGCCTGAAGTAAAGACATCAAAATGGTAGGAGTTATCATTAGAACATCTTTTGAGTAGGGGTCATCATTAAATCATTTTATTAAACGTAGGAGTTATTATTAAAATATTTTTTTCAAACGAGCTATCATTCCTGCATTTTTTTGTAAAATTTATCTTTCAAACATTTGTTTCATAAGAGTTTTCATTTTAAAATTTTGTTCGTACACGTGATCACTCAGACATTCTTTTCGAAAGAGTCAGAATGGGCATATTCCTTCTGTAGGAGTTATCATTTAAACCAATGCTTGCAAACCCTGACGACATCACACCCAAGTAGGCAATTTGGTTATACTAGTGGGTTGCAGTGACATTTATTGCCTCACTTAGAAGTACATGAAGGTGATAAGAAAGAAAAAAAATTATAACCTCTTAAAGATGCTAAAAGCTGCCCCTGGCTATAAAACGGGTCACAAATGCTGTTCTGGTCTAAAACGTAGCGGCCACCACATTAAGTTTATATATAAATAAATACAACAAAACTATTCGCTGCATCACCTCAACTTTCTGGTCAATCTGGCGAGCCTTGAGGTCCATGCCAGCGTGGAAGGCAGAGTCGTTGAGTTGTCGTTGTGTGGTTGTGTTGTCCTCCAATCGGATCTGGGTGTCTGTCAGATGTCTTTGCTCTGTGACAGATATGAAGTGAATCATTTAATGTGATGCTAGACTCAAGTATTGCAACACTTTAACTTTATGGTTTTCTACTTTATTTCAATTTGGAAGACACTGCTTTAAATCTGCTAATCTCAACGTTTCTTTGTACCAGCATTTATCTCTACTGGTATACTGATGCTGAACACAGAAAAGTTAAACAGCACTGCAGAGGCGATTAGTCGTGTTTACAAAAAAATGTTAAAAAACAAAACAACAACAACAAGAACACCAGCTGTTGACCACACTCCCATTTCCCCTACCCAGTCTACCACACACAGATAAACAGACATACAGAAAAACGCACACCAAAACACACACACACACACACACACAAAGCAAAAACATACATACATACACACAAACACATACTCGCAAACAAACTCATACATACACACACATACAAACATACCCACCCACTCACACCCACACATACAGACACACTAATCCTGAACTCAAAAACATTCACTTTCAAATAAAGTCAGCAAACACAAAAAAGCTTCGGCATTGAGTGAAACCCGCGGGACTCACCATCTCGCTTCTTTATGTCGAGATGAGCTTTAGTGAGAGCTAGGTCCGCATCGAGCTTCCTCTTGCTCATCATGGCTTCTTTTATATCCCCGTCACTCTTCCTGAAAATCAGCACGGTAAAACACACATGCTCTTTACAACACATTTTTTTGCAAGAGATCTCACAGAAGGAGTTTAACGTCTATGTCAAAATTAAGTTATTCTACGACAATTAGGTCAGTTTGTATCATGGTGGACCACGGAATGAATGACCCTGGTTTGAATCTCCAAAGGGGCATTCTGAATTTGGGATGTTTTGGGGAGTTTTACAGCTCTCTATCCATTTAGCTTGCTTTTATCAGAGATGGAAATTCAGTTCAGGGGTCCCATCCCTTAAATAAATTTATAGTGTTAAAAGAGGCATTTAACTCATTTTGAGGAAAACAATTTTCGTGTCATTTACTGTGTATTCATTTACTGAATATCAATTATTTTATTCAAAACAACAATTGAACATGAAGCAAAGCGGCTGTTGTGCCGAATTTTGTTTTTCATATACCACTCACACTGCCTGATCTCAATTTATACTCAACTGAATAAACAACAATTTTATTTTTTAATAAAACAACTATCACATTATAGAAAGGACCTATTTAATAATCTATAATAAAAAAAGAGAATAAATTACGTGAGCTTATGGTCAAGGTTCTTCTGAGCACTCAAATCATCGTGGATCCTGCTTGTGGTGTCTCGCTTCTTGTCTCTGAGGGAAACAGATTATAGAGGACACATATAAGATATGTAGAATAAGATGATGATGATGATGATGATGATGATGATGATGATGATGATGATGATGATGATGATGATGATGATGATGATGATGATGATGAGGATGAGGATGAGTGTGTGTGTGTGTTTGTGTGTGTGTGTGTGTATGTGTGTATCATTGTGTATGTTTAATTGTGTGCGTATAAGTGAGAAGAGACACAGAGAGAGAGAGAGAGAGAGAGAGAGAGAGAGAGAGAGAGAGAGAGAGAGAGAGAGAGAGAGAGAGAGAGAGAGAGAGACAGACAGAGACAGAGACAGAGAAACAGAGAGACAAAGAGAGAAAAAGAGAGAAAGATAGAGAGAGAGAGACACAGAGAGACACAGACAGAGACAGACACTCAAAGAGATAGACGTACGGGCAAACAAATAGACAGGCCGACAGAGATACACATAGACTCAAATATAGACAAAACTATACACAGACACACAGACAGGCAGAGACAAACAAGAAGAACAATAAAAAAAATTTTTAAAGCAGTCATTTCAAGTTCTGAATAACAACTACCATACATCTACAAGTAGATCTACCTGGAGTAGTCATGTTTTTGAACCCGTGCCTTCTGGGCCTCCATGTTGAGAGTGATGCTTAGCTCTGCCAGCTCTTGTTTTAGCTTGTGCTGCTCCTCCTAATAAAACAGACAAACAGAATAGATGGTACGCCAGTTAGGTCCGGTTTTGTTTATGGTTTGATAAAGTAAAGGTTTAACATCCCATGCAACCAACGGATTGGCTAAAACAGCACCAGGACATGGATGGCTTGTGTCTCTATAAATAAATTATTGATGGTCGGGTTAACATCTCATGTACAAATGTAACTGTTACACTATTAGCTTATTTACCAGATGGTAACAGCGAATTTAAATGAAAGATTCTATTTTGGAAAAAAAATGGCCTGCAAAGTTGCATCCCCCTGCCCCCCGCCCCTACCCACCACAGCCATCACCATCTGCTATAGGCTTCCATTGGCAAGGAAATACAGCGTATCTCTGAGCTCCAGTAACAGCAAATTGGACTAGTACAATGTACATAACATTAGGTATACACAAAGAGAGAAAGAGAGAGACAGAGAAAGAAAGAGAGAGAGAGAGAGACAGAGAGAGAAAGAGAGAGAGAGAGAGAGAGAGAGACAGAGAGAGATAGAGAGAGAGGGAGAGAGAGAGAGATAAAGAGAGAAAAAGAGAGATACATGGGAGAGGGGGGGTAGAGAGAATGAGACAGAGAAAAACAGAGAGAGAGAGAGAGAGAGAGAGAGAGAGAGAGAGAGAGAGAGAGAGAGAGAGAGAGAGAGAGAGAGAGAGACAAAGAGAAGGAGGGAGAGCTGCACATTATAATCTCGTACGTATAAATGTACGTCTTGTAAATCATAGAACATCCTTATTGTACCTCCTTTTGCCTCATCTTGGATTCAAAGTCCTGACTAAGTCGATTGACCTCTGCCCTCTTGAGCTCTATAGCGCTTTTCTTGGCGTGGTACTTCCGCTCTAGGTCCGATCTATGTGATTGTATACAAACACGCGAAATCTTATAATTCAAGGATGACTATGCTTTCAACAATTTCAAAAGTACAACTAAAAAGGCGGAGTAGCTGAAGAACTTTAGAAGAGATTAAATTTGATTACCTGGTGAGGAAATTACCGATTACTTTATTAGGAATACCCAAAAACAAAGTCACGGAATTCATAACGACATACAAATATCAAGATCAGTTTGCCTTAATTGAGTTTGGCAAACAATAATCACATACAGCAAACAATTTTGAAAAGCAACACATATGAGCTACTGAAAAGAAAGTGTTATGCTGAAAAGCACAAGCACGTCTTAATGCTATTTCAGTATGGTATGGTGCAGGAGTACTGTATTTGCAGATCTTTCACAAATGTATTGAGATTTTATTAATGTGCGTTTACATGATGGCAAAGAAAGGTTTTTGATAGCAGTATAGACACCATTGAATGCACGGCAACAAGATGACCTAAGCCTACATATACGGTTTATGTAAATGTACTCAAAAGCACTGATACTTTGAAAAAGTCAATTGGTTAATGACAAAGTTCTACCGAATGGAACAGCAGAAAAGCAATAATGCACTATGTATGATGAGCAAAGAAAAAAGGTAGGCAGAAAAACATCCAGACAGACGGAAAAAGATTTGAATTAAACGCATTATCATTAGTGTTTAGGCAAATGCCATTTAAGAGGATTTAATATAGCCAGATCTGCAAGAACAGACTGATGTGGTATCTATAATGAAAAAATGTTCTGAATTATACAAATACACTATAGCTAGTCTGGCAAAAAACACCGGACAGAGAAGGTAGTTTAAGATGAGGTATCTGGTTTAGATAACGGTGGTTGCAAAACATCAAGCTTACTATATAATGGGCTATGAGAAAGTAGATAAGAGAAAGAACAAACAGTGAAAGTCGAAACACACCGATATTGTGGTGATGTAAATAAATTAAATAGAGTATGTGGTATTGTAACAAGAAGAAAGTGAAATTGTACTTAATTTAAAACATTCACTGAAAATGTGAGAATGGAACCATGATTGCTCTACTGAATAGTTGATAAAACAATGACATTCTGAATGAAAATACGTTTAAATTGTGCTTTTCAAGTTAGAAAAAGATGTAACATTGCCCATGCATGCACGCAAGCACGCACACAAATTAACAACGTCCATGTGAACAAATGCGTACACTCGTATATTGCAATCTCTCCAACGCACAAAAGGAACTCCCTGGCACCCCTTCTCTCTCTCTCTCTCTC
>NW_004797294.1:414455-428366 GCF_000002075.1 Aplysia californica | reverse complement strand
CACACACACACACACACACACACACACACAAACACACGCATACTAACACATACACATACTCACACACACACGCACACACACAGGTACACAGACACACACTCACACTCAACAATACCCCTACAGACAAGCGCACGTGTAACTTGGAATTAAGCCATTAATTAATGAAGATAACCTGAGACACATAGCCATGATTGTGAAGAGGAAGTAAAGTAAAAGTGACAAAACATAGTCAATAGTATCTAAACATAATGAATGAACTGCTTCACAACGCACTGCCATACTTATCATATTTCTCCAGCACAGAGACTCAAACAGTATAATGAGACACACAAATGTGCATTTCTAGTGTGTTCAATAGTAAGGGTATGTCTGAGCTCATATTTAATCGTGAACATATTAATGATCATAATAACTGTATATAATATGCATCTGGACACAAATTTAAGCATGTGATCTCACTTGCTTATCGTGTGGTTTGACTCTCTTTCATTCTCCGTGTCATAAGATGTCAGGTGCAACATACTTTTTCAGAAAATGGAACCTTTTGAATGACGGACGTGTGTCCTCCTAAAGCATGATGATACTGTAGTTATTATTATTATTATTATTATTATTATTATTATTATTATTATTATTATTATTATTAATATGAGATCATGTGACAAGGTGACGTCAACACTTTCTGTGCACGTTTTCTCTCTTGCTGGCTCTCCAAGAGACCAGGTTCATGTTTCTCTCTCTCCATTTGTTCTTCGTGCACACCGGAAAACTCACACTTTGAGCTCCATTTTTCGGGCTTGGTCCTTATGAGCCAAGCCATGAGCCTGAGATTGCTGTGAACGCTGTTTTGAGTTCTGGAGATTTCATTTGAGAGTCAAGAAACACATAGCACACGTATTGGTAAAGGTATCTTAAGCGTTTGCTGTGACAGAGATGCTGCAAATATGATTTTAAATCTGAGAGGACACGTTTTCTCCAGATCAATACGAACTTTTTCTAACGTTCTGGAGGGAATTTATATTAGAAAAGGAGATACATTTAGGGCCCCAAAGAACTAAAGGGTCATAAATATTATATTATTGAAGTCTTCCATATGCATACAGGCATAATGGTTCATTTTCTTTTCTCTTGTCCAATTCTAGAGATGATGGTTAACGTTTTCTTCCCCTCTAACAATCGTCCACTGCAGGGGCAATGTTTTCAAAACACAAAGCTCACGATCAGGCAGCAAAACGAAAGTATCATTTATGAAAAAAAAGAAAAACAGAAAGAAAGAAAAACAAACAAACAAATAATCCCATAATATGGACATCTCTGATTTGCAGCTCAAGAGGCAAGTGCCCTCAAAAAGTTCCTCTAAAACAATCACAGTTGCAGCATGGGCGTAGTAAGTGTAGGAACAGCCGCTCTGGTCATTACACCAAATGAAACTCTGGGGGGGTAAAATGATTCATAATATTTTAACGCCGTCAAGTGACTTTCAAGAAGCTAGACTCCAACAAAATAAAAGCATAAGCTAAGGTCTTTGACGATTAATCGCTTGTTCGGTCGGAGGAAGGGGAAGCAGGAAAAAACAGAGATATTGGGTTGAATTTTCTTGATATTACCACATTTAAAAGGAACTACATTTTTTTATAGCATATCCCATACATCATAATTTCCATTCTCATTTCACCAGTAACTTTCATGAACAAACTGTTTCTCTGTCCAACACTCGAGCCATCAAAGAAGACCCTAGAGAGGGTTTCTTTCATTTGTGTAAATTCCAGAGTGCTGATCATATGGAATCATTTTGTTTTGCTGATTGTGCAAAAGTATGAAAGGTGCTTTTTTATATATGTAACGTGCCAATCAACAATTATGATCTGAGGGTCGAGTCTTTAAATTATTATTTGAACAACATAACCACACAAACAAACCCCTAGAAACAGTTCCCATGCTAAAGATGCAGATAAATATTCCTTCACGCTCACGTGATTAAAAAACATGCACCCTTACCGACAATCTATTCCAGTTCTTTTCATTGTACAAAATAACTTTGAGAAAACACCTTTCAAGCATTTGCACAATGCATAAGTTAAAACGAAGAGTATGTGTGAATACTACCAAGCTGGGAGGTCAGCAAAAACAGTCTGAGCTAGAAAAAGCAACAATGGCAGGTCAGTGGGGAAATGATGAGTCTTTTTCAGCCCCCCAAAAAATGATTCTTCGAAACGTGTGAAATTCCAGAAGTATTCAGCGTGACTTAACGTTATAAAAACTAAATATTATGTATGGTTTAAATCAGTTTTCATATGCAATGGTACAACGATGATTACAACATTTCAAACTTTAAAATATTATTTCTTTCAAAAAGTCCCCAAAAGTTTGTCTTTTTCACTCATCATTTCCAAGTGAGCTGCATTGTTGTTCTGAATAAAATAATAAATGCTCTGACCGTAGGGCAAACAAACATGGAAAGGTCAAACCACCAAGAATGAACTTACAGTCTTAAATAATGTTTTCTCTCTGCTCCTTTCTGACCCTGTGTACCCGTAATGTTAGCTTGCAGGCGGTCTCTATTTTGCTGGGAAAACACACCAGGCTCTGTCAGTCATCAAAGTGATTTCTAATACAGTCGAAACTGTCCAACACGGCCATCCGTTGTCAAGGGGGGAAAGTGGGTTGTCTTGGACAGGTGAAAGTCTGGGACAGTTTCATTATAATTCACACAAAAAAGGGGGAAATGAGAAGTTGTGACTCATACATGTGATTGTCTTTGACAGATGGCCGTTAGAGCAGGTTCGACTGTATTTTTTTTTAAAAAGACCCCACTGACTAGTGGAAAAAATAAATTAATGTTGAAAATAATTAACTGCCCCTTGCAGCACCCGTGTGGCCTGCTAACCCTATAATGATCAACCACTTGGAAGACATTCCTCTTTTATACTTGCATGTACATTGTACAAATAAAAATGTAATATTTCTTTCCAACCTGAAGTACATTCTATTGCACACTGATACAACATACTTTGAATGTATTTCCAGCATGTAGAGAAAAGAATATTTACTTCCACGGTTCTGTTGTTGTTGTAATACCTTTTGAAAAGGAAAATACTCATAACAGACAAATACTTTAGTGTGTGCAACTAGGTCATAGACCGACACTCATTCAATCTTTGGCCAAATTCTACTCTTTATTTTTTTTCCCTTCTCAATCACAGATAGGCCTTAAAACAACTTAAAACAACAGGCCTAATAAGACAAAATAAAACAAAACAAACATATAAACAAACAACATACCTCTTCTCTGGTGTGGACATGATCTCTGGACATTTTAGTGAATCTCTCTAATGACTGATTGAGCTTTTTCTCTTCCGCTATCCGTTTCTTGTTGACAGCTGAATAAGATGATAATAAAACAGGATTTACAGTTCAAGAACCACAAAGCAGTTAAATGATCCACCAAACATCTTTTAATAAACATTTTCGAAAATGATTCGACGGCGTGGACACTTATTTCAACATTGACAATGGGTCTAAAAAGGAATAAGTTGAGCCCCCCCCCCCCTTTTCCCTCAAACAAAGAAAACCACCAAAAGAAACAAAACAACCAACAGCAAACAAAGAAAAAATCCCGTCTCCTTTATTTGAAATTTGTGTCAATGGTCCATCATTTTGGAAACAATACGCTGCATCCTTTATATCAAATATTGTATCATATTCCTGTAATCTGAAAGACAAGACTTATTTTGAGTGATCAAAGCTTTAACTCTGTATTAAGTCCCTTTTTATAAATCTCATCTGTCAACAAAACAAACTAATTCTGAATCATGTACGTGTTACTTTACATTTGCAATTCTTCTACTTTTAACCACCAATAGCTCTTAGCCACCCCCTCCCATTTCTTCTTTTTAAAGACCGGCTTGCACTTCTACATATTAATCAAATTGACAAACCGAATAAATGGCTGAATTTCCTTAAATGTACTAAGCACTATCAAGCAGTGAAAAGTGTAATAAAACCCAAAACACACAAAAACCGCTTAACCTCCAGCGTCAAGTTTTCATCATAAATCTAACATTGCGACTAAACCATCATCCTCTAAGTGTCACGCTTTTCTGCGCTTCTTTGCATCAAAATGGCTCTTTCATTTTATTTCTGTTCTTTAAAAATTTTATAAGGTGAATTTTCTTCGTTCAGCCAAACGTTTTAAAGTCTGTTTTATGACGAGACGTCGGTCCCAGATTAGCCACACTAAAAGAGCCGAAAGAGTCAAAATTTAGAAACCATAAAGAACAATAAAAGCCAAAGAGGTTCACTAAATTTACCCCCCCTCCCCCAACCAAGCCCCTACCCCCCCCCCCCCGCCCCGACCTCCGATATCTTTCAAATATAAAGCTAGCTCCTCAACCACTGCACTCGGCCGACCCCGCTACTCTAGGAATACTTTTTTTTTTTAAATTCAACCAAAACGGACACATCTCTGAACCCAAGTTGCACTCCGCGACTCCCAACATGGTGAGCGAGCAGTGACCCCCAGGTTCACCAAGGACAAAATTATGAATGTTGCAACAACAACTATTGCACAGCAATGGATCTTTTTTCTCGTCCCCGTCCAGCCATTAAGTGTCACCCTCCTGCAGTTTGTCCGCAAAAAGAAAGAAAGAAAGAAAGAAAGAAAGAAAGAAAGAAAGAACAAAAGAAAAAAAAATCACGTACAAAAAGACCAGGCCAGTCCTTCCGAGTAACTCCGCTGAGAGAGTCCTCCGCACAGACCCCGTGGACGTGTGTTTCGGAGCGGTCAAAAGATAACCATAAGGCTGAGGCCTCCGCGGTTTTAAAGCTTGCATAAAAACACCTTTGTCCTCGGCCGCCGCCCGTTTTACGATGAGCAACCATGACCAAGTAGGAAGACCCCCACCAATAAGGCATCGGTTGTTTTTGGGGGTTTTTTTTCGTACATGTGCTAGATAGAGAATAAGATGGAGATTTGTGTATTGGGGGACTGGCAACTGTTGAAGTCTCCTGATAGCAAAGTTCATGCAGAGGGGGGGGGGGAGTTTCCTTTCCTGTCCTCATCTATTTTCACTGCGTTTACCAAACAAACAAAAAAACAACAACCCAGAACAGAACAAAAAAAACAACCCCAAAAATCAACAAAATGGTAGGACGTTCCTGATTCAGGTATGGATATGCTAAAAAAAAAGGTAAACATGAAATAGAAGCGGCGGACACACATATACACATACAGAGAGAGAGAGAGAGAGAGAGAGAGAGAGAGAGAGAGAGAGAGAGAGAGAGAGAGAGAGAGAGAGAGAGAGAGACAGAGAGAGAGAGAGAGAGAGAGAGAGAGAGGGGGGGAGAGAGAGAGAGAGAGAGAGACAGAGAGAGAGAGAGAGAGAGAGAGAGAGAGAGAGAGAGAGAGAGAGGGGTGGGGATAGAGAGAGAAAGAGAACGATATACAGGAACATCAAGACATTAAAACAGAGGATGTAGAGAGAGAGACGTGTTGTTGTATAAAGGTCTCTAAAGTACAGAGCTTGACGTGTTAGGCTGATGTGTGAGAATTTTCTGCAACGAATTTACACAATAATCTAGATGTTCAAACAGCTTAGGGAGCCTGCAAGATTACTCCGAACCGCTATACATAAAAGATGCTGTGCAACTGTTCTCACGTCAATCGAGTTTGGAAACAATATCATTCTGATTTTCTTTTTCCAGGATCGGACTAAAACAGGGTAATGATAATAGCCTTCTTATTTTAAAGTTTAACGGTCCTCGAAAGAGCAAAGGGGAATCAAGGGGGGAGGAATAGGGAAAACGATTTCTTTAACAGAATATTGACAGAACTACTGCTAAGTAATAGGAGACTAATTTTTCTGACACCAAAAAGTTTACAGGACATTGTAATGTAAAAAGATCTGATTCGGCTTTATCCATTTCAAAAGAATAATAGTAAGGCATGCATATCAGAGTAGGAAATCTATTTCATGAATCAAAAGAGATGAAGCAATAGAAACTTCCCCGAAACGGTTGTATTTATATAACTAAATTTATAAGACTCGTATGTCGCTTTAGGAGCTCTTCTTTATTTTTTTTTTATTGTTTGGCACTCTCCACGGATACAGTTTTGTGATCCTCGCAAAGTCACGACTACAATGGGTTGGACCAAACAAGGGAAAAGCGGCGGCAAGCCAAACAAATATAATCAAGAGTCGCCATCTAGATTCAGAGGTCATGTCACAATATTCTAGCTTCAACTCATTATGTACGGTACTTCCATAAACCTGTCTCCATGCTAATTTATAATATTAAGAGCATTAAATTCAAAATTTTTGAAGAGTAAAACAATATTATATAATAACAACAACAATAAATAATAACAAAAACAAAAGCAAAGCGACAAGAAACAAATTTTCAAGAGAAAAGTTTATCCATTTCATCATGAAAGCACAGAACTTCTGCTTTGGAAGTGACTAACGGGAGGTAACACGGTTATTGTCACAGTCAACTACAAGTCAGACATTACCTCCTCTTTACGGAGCAAGAAGGGGCACGACATCGCATTTAAAAGTGGTTCGAGCACAAACCCTTACCCACGGAAGGAAGAAAATAACACGAAAGTTTGACCTATCTTTACATGACACACAAGGATATTTCGGAAATTTCAATATGACAGTAGAATATGCCAGAAGCAAAATTTTAGGCAAAAGTCTAAATTTTAAACTATCATAACGATGCAACAAGATTTGAAGAGAGAGTCTTTAAGTTTTTGTGGTGAAGTAGTTGAAAAACAATTTCTTCCCCTTTGAGTTTTGGCTTTAGTTTGATTCTATTTTTTTAAAAATAATAATAAAAATAAAAATAAAAAAACAAGTGAACAAACAAACAAAACCTAAGTTGACGACGTAAGAGTATCTCTTGACTAACTAATCTTTGTTGAAAGGACTGTAAGATAAATATATCAAAGAAAAAAAGACGAGTTTGGTATGCTTTGCCTATTCATAAGCAGCCTCTAACACAAAACACATCTTGGCAAGAGGTCATCACTGCCAAAGGAAAAGAGGGTGGCTCAGAAAAATGTGGGAAATGGAGCCAGCTACAGGGGAAATATATTTTTTTTAAACACACATAAAATATGAATAAATTCAACTAAATCAATGTTCCATCAATGAAAAAGAGCCGTGGTACGGAGAGAGTAGAATTCCTTGCTATTGAAATGATCTAGTTAACACCTACGGGAAGTGAAAGTCAAGAGTGAGGCCGGCCCCGTAGGTAATTGAGACAGAAATGTCTACTTTTCAACTACAACTGACTGGGACAACAGTAAGACTTAAAAGAAGAGAAAAGAGCACACAACACTCCCTATCCACACACAGGTGACAGCATAAGAGAGGTTCACATCAAGTAAACATCTAAAGAACAGCATAGTTGAGAAACCTCAACCCAAGATCCCATCACTTATGTGAGCTTCTCTTGTCTTACTTAGATCCTGCCATTTTTTATGAAAACTGAATTTCTTTCAAAAGAACATTTTCCCCAAGATTTCGATATTTAAAGTGGAAAAATCAGCAGAAATAAATTTTTCCTAAAACTTAATCTTTTCTATTCAGCTTAAACATGCACACCATATTGGAACACCATGCTAGATGTCTATTTGATTGCCTGTGGTTTTACAGCCTTTTGTATCAATATGTGAGAGTATATTCTTGTGAGTTGGTAACATCCAAAGATCATTGTTATGAGAACCTTAATATTTTGGCAGATAACTTACTGCATCCCGTTTTTGATGAAATTTGCAATTTCTCTAACAGTGCTGGAATCGAGTGTCTGAGTTCGCCTACCAAATCTATTATCATTATCATATCATTAATATTCTCCTAACCAACATATTATAGGCCATTGTTTGAATGTCCCCTCACTTTTGTGATGAGAAAGAGGAGTCAACTAGGAGGGCTGGAAGAAACAGGACATAAACTTGTTCCTTGACCATATGATGTATACCATATACTAAAAACATCCAACTTACATGCTGTGAACACTGACAGCAAAAAAAGTTTTTTAGAGTCATTAATGAGAGTGACACCCTCTAAAATAATGCAATGAAACTGTTTCTGTATAAATTCCTGAGTTATTTCAGCATCTACCGTACATTAGCAATCATTGATGTTGAACAAATTTTGCACCAGGGAGTCGTAAAGCTTGTGGAAAAATCTCCAGTAGAGAGTTGGGAAAATAGCCCCACCAGGGGATGGACTTCAGATGTCTCAAGGCTGAAGAGAAACCACTATATTTGCCAATCCTATCGATGGCTCTTTACTCACTGCACGTCTTACAAGGGTCACCACTGTTGATTTCAGAGTAAAGAGCAGGTTTTCAGATCAAACGTGGGGGTTTTTTTCTGCTATTATCTGTAACGACTGACATTCCTTTCTCATAGCATTTTGCTTTTTCCTTATTTATGAGCAGTGGGATCGTAGAAGGAGATTATGGCATAAGCCTTCTCTCGAAAAAATATTGGTGAAACAAACAAGCATTCCTTGTTACAGTCCCCAAAAAAGTAACTCACCTTTTTTTGCTCAGTGTAAAATTTTTCATACAGAAGGAGCTCCCTAAACTAAAGGTAAGGTGATACGTTTTTACCCACACAAATGTCTGTTATACTAGTCTCTGATAGTAGCAAATTCAAAAACTGATTTGGGAAGAATTTGTCTTCATGCACACAGCTATACAAAGAGCTGTTAATACAAGATTATGCAAGTAGAAATGTTCTTCATTCAAATTCCTTTTCACTGTCTCTGTGCAAACCACAAAGTGTTTTTTATATGTTATTCATGTTGCTCACAAGAAGTACTATAAGAGACTTACCATTTCCATAATCTCGAAGAGTGTGCCGGACAGCACGCTGATTCTTTATGATGTCTCCTTCTGTTCTCTTCAGTTCTCTTTCCTCCTGCTTGTGTTGCCACATGTGGTCCTGAAATACAGAAGAAACTTTAATTTTCCTTTAGTACTCTGGGAAGCAAGTCTCATTTTTTGTCTACTCAAAATCTTTTTGTGAGAAAAGAATTTTGTTTGCATTACTAAAAAGATGTTTAAAAAAAGTACTGATCTATTGTTATTTTTTTGTCGAGGCCTATTGTTGTACATGTTGGAAGGGAGTTGAAATTCATTTAAGCTTCTAGACTACACCTAGCTCCTGTCTCAGTGCATAGATATGACAATTGACTCAGAAAATGTGTTACAAAAGAAGTGGAAGAAATTATTGATATATTCTAAGGGCACTTTGATACGATCATCATAGTCTCACAACTCACTAAAGGTGCAGAGCAGGGGCAACTATGCCATAAAGAAATAGGCCTAGATCACTGTACAAGAGTTTACGGCCCAATCATAATAAATTTTTATAGACGGTCAAAAGGAAGAGATTCAACCTTTTAACTTCTGCATCAAGCCAAACACAGCATGCGCTAGTATAAAACTCCTCAAAAGTTTTTTTCCCAGAGTGTCATAACAATTACAATGACAGTCAATATAAAAGTATAATCAAAATAATGCAAAACAACAAAGGCAATCAGCTACCAACCTCAATAACTTTGATCCTTTTGTCATAGTCTTTCTCATCGCGCTTTATTTTAGCTGTAAGCTGCACCACATTTTCTGGAGTGGTGTCACTCTTTGCTCTTGGTCGTACAGATTTCGGTTTTGTTGTGTCTTTCTCTTTTTTCACGGAATGTGTGTAGCTGAATCTATTAGAATCCAAGAAGCCATCAGGGCCCACTTTACGTTCTTGTGATCTTCAGAAAATCAACAAAAAAAAGAACGCAAGGTTAGTGTCACACATACCGCAGACTTAAAAACAGAAAAGATACTGCAATACATATATTAAAGTTGTATGAAGAGTGTCAAAGAGCTAGTAAAGATTCAGACAAATACATCCCAGCAGCATTGCTAAAATTATTTTTGAAAGTATTTTGATTTCAACTTCTATTTTATAACTGAGAATAATAAGTGATGAAGGATACAAGTAAAGCAACTACACTTGCCTGTGGGTGTTTCCTTCTCAACATAATTTTCCAAAACAGGTCAATTTGTGCATGGTAAGATGAATACCGTATGCTCTTTGATGGCCAGGAGGAAAACCTGCCAACCCATAAAACTCTCAATTTATTTTGTTCTTTTTCCAATAAATCTGCTCATTAACTATTGATAAGATAAAATAAAATGAGACGAGATAAGATGAGATGAGATAATATAAGATGAGATAAGATAGGATAAGAAAGAAAAAAATAAGGTAAGATATGAGGAGATGAGATGAGATGAGATAAGGTCAACTTTATTGATCCACGAGGGAATTTTGGGATGGATATACCAAAGTATCAACATAATATTTACTGCTCAGAATAAGACTCCATAGCACATGGCGGAACCTTACACCAAGCAGTCGATACAAGTTCAGCATTGACACAGAATGCCTTCATTACATTCGTGCAGAATGATACACACAGCACATAGAGTTGTCTGTGAGCAAGAACTCTCTCATCCTCTATCTCTCATTCTCTTTCTCTCTCTATCAGACACACATACACATTCACACACACACACACATGCACAGTTGTCTCTCCATCTCTTCCATACACAAAAGCAGGTACACACAAGTACACATATATATTCAGCAACCTAGAACTCACTTGAGGAATGCTGCATATTCCTTGCTCTGTTCAGCAGACTCCTCTTCACTAGGTGGTGGTTTCGCATTGGAAGGGGCGCTGTCTGGACGTCGGATCATGTCATATCGGTTGTGCAAAAGTTTGCATCGGTCAAAAGGGAGGTCTGTCAGCACCATCTTGAAACCTGGACCTAATGTCTAAAAGAAACGATTTTTTTACAAATTCAATTTTTGCTAAGCAGAAAAAAACGAAAGAATATTTATACACAATTAAAAGATGAAAGGACTCAAACTCTATATTCCAACTACCACATAAAGTTCTTAACTTTTATAATCAATGACGCACAAATAAATATAATGATTTTCTAAAGGCTCTAGAATGAATTTTATGGATTTTACTGAACAGCCAGAATTAAATGTGTGCTATCATTTAATAATAATAATAATAATTGCATTTATATAGCGCATATCCATGCTCAAGAGCATGCTCTATGCGCTTTACAACTATTATTACCCCAGCAGACCCTCTGAGAACACTCAGAAACATTCTCAGCTTCCACGGAAGCATACAGTGCAAGCTGCGGATTTCACGCGCTCAAACACTATCAAACTGACAAGATCTTTCACTGTCTATAGCCGGGTACCCATTTCCACCTGGGTGAAGTGAGGAAAGTTTGTGCAAAGTACCTTTCCGAAGGACACAACGTCGGGCCCCTGACGGGATTCGAACCCACGACCTTAATAACGGTTGCAAGTCCGAGAGCTTAATCACTAGGCCACCGACGCCACATTTAGAATTAGTGTAAGTTTTTGTATCACTGTTATTTTGGATGTGTATCTGTACATCATTTATCATGCTGAGGAATTAACCTTCGCAACATATCGGGGAAGTGAACAACGTGAGACTTGAGCGCAGAAAAAGCAGGTCATGTCTTGAAGAGGAATTTAATTACTAGGCCTATCTTGAATTGGAAAGGGACTCGGTTTCTAGGTCCAAGACCGTCTGTGATAACAAGCACTACTATTCGAAAAATATGCTTTCAAGCGTCAAAGTCTCATTATAAAGAAAGGAAGAATTGTGACTATCTTTAATTTGATCAATATTATTAATATCGATTTGGAAGACAGGACAGGAAAAAAGTGTATTTGATAAGGGAAGGCCAAAACGGCACACTCCTGTGTCATTCTGGCGGATAGCAGTAAACTCATATAACTCATTCCAAACCACCATAATGCAAGTCAAACACTGAGACTGACAGGCAGTCACTGCACAGTAATACAAGATTTAAAACTCACGACTTGATTGAGCCTATATATTTTTCGTGAGTTTACCCCTCATCCAGAAATCACTTTTAACAGTATTGAATTGAAGGATCCTGAATTGAATTTTGTCTTCGCAGACCTCAAGTTCAATTTCTGATAAACAGTCTTAACCCTCGTCCTGCGGGAGCCGGGTTTATGTCGCCAGATAAGCCTATTTCGGCACCTCGCCTACATTCTGGTCCCGAATCAGTGTAGCCCCTGGCTCAGCGCACGTATCATTCGGGTCCCGAGTCGGATCCCCATTCACGCAGGTCAAGTGTGTGTGCGTCATTCTGCTTGAGTTTGTGTGCGTTTGTGGCCTTCTTCTAGAACCGCCTGCATTGGTTCGTAATCGAGGCATACGTCTCATTCAAAACATGCCAAGTTGGTAGCTCTAGATGTTTGTCCAATGAAATTATAGAAGAAACTACTCATAATGTCTTATCAGCTTGTAAGAGGGGGTTATTCATCTGTTTGTAACACTTTATAAATAGAAGGTATGAAAGATAGAGCGTTATTTTCATCATCGATTAACACACTCGCTCGGTATTCACGGCGAAAACACACGTTTCCTGGCGCGAGCGCTGTACACCAACAGTACACACTGACTGACCCTGGTGGCCTGCCCGGCACGTCCGAACTAATCAGTTGCTGATAATTAAGATTCGCATCTCGGCACAGACGCAGGACAAGAGTTAAAGGTAGGCTACACTGTTACTAAAGAACAGACTTGAAACTATTGAAATGACTGAGGTAGTCATTCATAGTGTCCAATAAAACTAGCATGGCAATGGCACACTAGCTCTGAGCCTAGGTAAGGCTCACACTACGCGTAGGCTACACTAGATCTAGATCTAGATATCTAGACTGCAGGCCTGTGAGCGGAGGCGACACGGTAAAAATACGTGTTTTGTCTCCCAAAATTGCAAAACAATGACCAAATGATAAAAAATATAAACACCTTTATAAAAAGTGCTCCTTTCCATATATTTGTTACACTAAACAAAGAAAGCTTGAACTCTTATTGACTTACTCTGTATTGCTACTTTTCCCAACAACGAAAACAGCTTACGGAAAGCTTCTATCCACCATTTTGTTGTCAGGGGAGATATAAGCCCCATAAGCTGAGGACAATAGAATTCGCTTACAGCACGGAAAAGAAAACAAAGAAAATATTATTGCAGTAGCTTCCCTTGGTTTCAACAGCTGCATTTTGCCATTTTCTCTCTGTAACTGTAATAACTGGAGGTGTCTCCTCGAGCTCGGGGTAGCATAATAATTATTGTAATAATAAACAATATTTTGCTACTCAAGAAAAGTAAAAGAAACGTTTCAATTGTGTAGGTAAATTATAGCTAGAATCTAGCTTTAAAATCAATACGAATGATACAAGAGTAACAACTGTGTAATTTATTTCATAAAACATTTTTGGGGGGTTTTACGTTATTTCTAGAATAAAAGAAAAGAGGATGGTTATCATTAATTATTTATGCCTGGAAAGCTTACTGGGTTTTAGGATAATTTGCAAGCATCGAGAACAAATAAGAACAAAAATATATCCTATCAGGTATTACTCCAGGGTTTAAAAAAATCCAACAACTTTCACATTTAATGTGGGCTACATCTAGATATATATGCTGTTAAACTCTCAAATACAGTTAACAAACCGATGAATCACTCACAGTGCTAGTGGGCTGTGCATCGGAACACTAGCCTATCTTGTGATGCTTCAGAACCTTCTTCGACGAGATCTATCCTTGAATACAATTGAATCTATACACAATAAGGATGCCTCAAAGATGTTTTATCACATGATATAAGATCACATATACACAATCAAAGACATAATGTAGGAGAGGCACATTCTCAGAATTGTTATTGACAGGACAGAGAAAATTATTCTCTCTTTATTGTTTTTTTTTTAAACCACAAGCAAAAATAACACACTGCCCCCCCCC
>NW_004797294.1:410625-412899 GCF_000002075.1 Aplysia californica | reverse complement strand
CACACACACACACACACACACACACACACACATTATGCGCATACATCCTCTTTCCAACTTACTGAACCTGAAAAATTTTAATTAGGTACTCACCATTTACACCCCCCCCCCCTCACACACACTAAATTAAACTTAATAATAAAAAAAAACCTCTCCGTCAAGCTCAATGAAATTGTTGAACACTGCCACTGACTGCTTTATGTTTTTAGCAGCAATATGATAATAATAACACGTTGATCCAAATTAAGTATAATTTTTCTCTTTGGTGGGGGATAACCCAGTTGGTGTGATCGTGTGATAGGATTCGATTCGAATACCATAATTATTATTCTTTCCATTCATCCCCTTCCTTCTTATTTAGACATTCCTGTTCAATTAATGCTTGTACGGTAAAGTGGGAGCTTACCTGTGATCTGTCGTTATTACATAATGTGTCATGATTGAAAACAGACCTCATCTGTTGTAGACACTGACTTTACAGGTGCGTCTCTTCTTCTTTTCTCTGACGTTTATTAGGTCGGTCCAACGGTCTTCATAACAAAATGGCTGACATAAAATAATATTTTTGGCACCTCAAAATCAGCTCATTTTCCTTTGGCTCGAAAGACATTGAATACGTTCTTGGTTTGAGGGGTTTTTTTTCTGAACCTGTGCTATGTGCGTGCATTTGTTTTGTTTTGTTTCGCTTTTTTAAAAGTTGTTTTTGTTTGTTTATTTTACCGTGTGGTCGAATTGTTTTAGACCCTTCGCTGTGTCACCCAAAATACGAGAGTTCGATTCCCAAGTGGAGAAGTTTACTTGACTAAAATCACCGTCTTTCTGCTGCGGCTAGGATAAAGCATCTCACTCTGCCTGGGCCAGACATGACAGTATTGACAGACAGGGTCGTGGAATGGGGTGGTACGATTTCATGGGATGCTGTGATGGAGCTTCATGGGATGTTGTGATGGGGCTTCATGGGATGCTGTGATGAGGCTTCATGGGATGCTGTGATGGGGCTTCATGGGATGCTGAGATGGGGCTTCATGGGATGCTGTGATGGGGCTTCATGGGATGCTGTGATGGGGCCTCATGGAATGGGCCACGAGGCCTGCTCCTTAGTCCGACCCTCACTTTTGTCGTAAATGAGATTACCCAGTGTCTACTTTTCAGGGCTGGACAGATTTTTTTAAAAGTAAAAGTGTAAACTCTATATAATGATATACATTCCACAATGACTGGCTTCAGGACTGGACATATTTTATTGAAACTGTGTGTGTAAAATTCGACATAATAGTATACAATTTACAAATGAAAACCAGAAAAAAAACCCACTGGAAATGGGAACTGATTAAAGAGCTGGGTCAGGGTACAGCATAACAGATACAAAGAAACATAAGGGAGAGAAGGAAAACGTTCGTTTCTGATTGATACTATTTCGAGAACCGTATGAAGTGAAGTTATTAAGACAGACGTGTACACACGTATTTCGGAATAAAGATCAACGATACTTCAGGAGTTAAGATCGCAGAACAGCATGGGAGAAACGCATTTGAGAAGAGGATCACAATGAAATGTGAGGCTGCGTGATGAAATCAGGTGCTCGTCAAAATAATGAAAGCCGAAAAATCAGCATTTTTCTGCCATTTTGGAAATTGATGTCAATTTAATTTTTAAAAAAATTTTTAAATATTTTTTTTTGGGGGGGGGGGGGGGGGGGAAAACCCTTTTGTTGTTTTTCCAAAAACCTTTATGTGAATTTTACTGGGGAAAACGTTGATTTAAGGCCCCAAAAAAGAAAAGGAAATTTTCAGTTTCCCAGGGCCCCCAAATTTTGGAAAGCCCCAAAATTTGGGGGCCCTTTTTCCCCCCATTTTAACCTTTAAGGGGACCCCCCCCCCCCTCCATTGGAAAAACCTCCCCTTATATAGAATAAAATAGAAGGGTATTTTTAAACCAAAAGCAAGACAAATAAACATACAAGATTTAATATAATAATTATAACTCCATATGCCCAAATATTGACGAGTGCTTGATTCCACCACGTCCTGACACAAAAGAATAAAAGAGGGTGATGAAAGGATTATAAGTACAAACGTTTTGTCTTTTAAAAAAGAAGAAAGAAGCAATGAAACAAAAGCACCAACAACAGATCATCGCCACATAACTATTGACTGGCCTTTGTTCCCAAACGTAACAGAAATATGTCGTTTTGTGGAGTTTTCACTGCTTTCAACCCGACAGGATCGGTTCTCTCTGAGGTTCCACCTTTTAAATAACCTAACACTTATCTAC
>NW_004797294.1:408556-410525 GCF_000002075.1 Aplysia californica | reverse complement strand
CACTGCCACTGACTGCTTTATGTTTTTAGCAGCAATATGATAATAATAACACGTTGATCCAAATTAAGTATAATTTTTCTCTTTGGTGGGGGATAACCCAGTTGGTGTGATCGTGTGATAGGATTCGATTCGAATACCATAATTATTATTCTTTCCATTCATCCCCTTCCTTCTTATTTAGACATTCCTGTTCAATTAATGCTTGTACGGTAAAGTGGGAGCTTACCTGTGATCTGTCGTTATTACATAATATGTCATGATTGAAAACAGACCTCATCTGTTGTAGACACTGACTTTACAGGTGCGTCTCTTCTTCTTTTCTCTGACGTTTATTAGGTCGGTCCAAAGGTCTTCATAACAAAAATGGCTGACATAAAATAATATTTTTGGCACCTCAAAATCAGCTCATTTTCCTTTGGCTTGAAAGACATTGAATACGTTCTTGGTTTGAGGGGGGTTTTTTTTCCTGAACATGTGCTATGTGCGTGCATTTGTTTTGTTTTGTTTCGCTTTTTTAAAAGTTGTTTTTGTTTGTTTATTTTACCGTGTGGTCGAATTGTTTTAGACCCTTCGCTGTGTCACCCAAAATACGAGAGTTCGATTCCCAAGTGGAGAAGTCTACTTGACTAAAATCACCGTCTTTCTGCTGCGGCTAGGATAAAGCATCTCACTCTGCCTGGGCCAGACATGACAGTATTGACAGACAGGGTCGTGGAATGGGGTGGTACGATTTCATGGGATGCTGTGATGGAGCTTCATGGGTTGTTGTGATGGGGCTTCATGGGATGCTGTGATGGGGCTTCATGGGATGCTGTGATGGGGCTTCATGGGATGCTGAGATGAGGCTTCATGGGGTGTTGAGATGAGGCTTCATGGGATGCTGTGATGGGGCTTCATGGGATGCTGAGATGGGGCCTAATGGAATGGGCCACGAGGCCTGCTCCTTAGTCCGACCCTTACTTTTGTCGTAAATGAGATTACCCAGTGTCTACTTTTCAGGGCTGGACAGATTTTTTTTAAAGTAAAAGTGTAAACTCTATATAATGATATACATTCCACAATGACTGGCTTCAGGACTGGACATATTTTATTGAAACTGTGTGTGTAAAATTCGACATAATAGTATACAATTTACAAATGAAAACCAGAAAAAACCCCCCACTGGAAATGGGAACTGATTAAAGAGCTGGGTCAGGGTACAGTATAACAGATACAAAGAAACATAAGGGAGAGAAGGAAAACGTTCGTTTCCGATTGATACTATTTCGAAAACCGTATGAAGTGAAGATATTAAGACAGACGTGTACACACGTATTTCGGAATAAAGATCAACGATACTTCAGGAGTTAGGACCGCAGAACAGCATGGGAGAAACGCATTTGAGAAGAGGATCCTAATGAAATGTGAGGCTGCGTGATGAAATCAGGTGATCGTCAAAATAATGAAATCCGAAAAATCAGCATTTTTCTGCCATTTTGGAAATTGATGTCAATTTAATTTTAAAGAAAATTTTTTTTGGGGGGGAGCATAACGCTTTGTATGTCTTTCCAAAACACTTATATCTGTGAATTTTACTGGGGAAAACGTTGATTTAAGGTCCAGAAAATGAAATGTAAATTTACAGTTTCAAAGGACTCCAAATCTTTGGAAGTCACCAAACTTTGGCGGCCATTTTCTCACCAATTTTAACCTTTAAGGCTACCCACACCTCCTTCAATTGCAAATACCTCGACTTATATAGAATAAAATAGAAGGGTACTTTTAAACCAAAAGCAAGACAAATAAACATACAAGATTTAATATAATAACAATAACTACATATGCCCAAAAAATGACGAGTGCCTGATTCCACCACGTCCTGACACATAAGAATAAAAGAGGGTGATGAAAGGATTATAAGTACAAACGTTTTGTCTTTTAAAAAAGAAGAAAGAAGCAATGAAACAAAAGCACCAACAACAGATCATCG
>NW_004797294.1:400056-405557 GCF_000002075.1 Aplysia californica | reverse complement strand
TTTTTATTTATTCTTAGAAGCTTGGTTTGAAATAATTAACATTAACCTATCTTTAGAACGATTAAGCAATGTTGTTTTGGTATTTTCACTTCTCGTTGGGGAAGGATAGCTAGATAGCTATACAAATAGCGCATTAAGGTTGTTTTGTGCTTATTATAAAGACATCTATAAAAAATATTCTTACCGAAGCTGACTTTCTCGCCGGATTCCTCGGGTATAAGGAAAACCATTATGTTGAGAAGCGACAGGAATATAGTGGGTAGGACCGTGTTGATGAGGAGAAGCTTGGAGCGCCTCCGTACGTTGAAGATAATCTGTCGGTGAAGAAGGAGCATAATATTTATGATAGAGGTTTGACCAAAAATACCCCAGATTCAAGATCTCTTTTGACACAGTGTATACATCTTTTTGTAAATTGGCAAACATAGATACGTGGCGTCGGCAGTATAGTGGTTAGACTACAAGTCCCGTAATCATGAGATTGTGGGTTCGAGGTTAAAAGAGCCTCAGCCTTGTACGACGTTTTGTCCTTGGGATTAGCACTTTACACGAGTTTCCTATTTGGCTCGATCCTTTCGGAGATGGACGTTAAACTCGGAGGTCCCACTTACTAGATAGCATAATAATGTTGACAAGGGTGTTAAACCTACGAGGGGCATACAAAAAAGGTTTTTACCTGACCATGAAGGAATAAATGTAGAAAGCTGAAATTTGGTACTAAGCTTAGTCTTTCTTTATGTAGTCCCTCCCAGAGTTATACATGTTTGCCATCTGTGTATGACCTTGAAAAGACCTTGAGAAAAGAGGACCCTCTCTATATCTGAAAACCAGCTTTCTACCGCTTCTTTGACCTCTTTATCACTTTTTTTACACAAACATTTTATCACAGCATAGGATGGGCAATCAGTTCCATATACGGCATGCACCGCCGTAAAAATATCCTGTAGATGCGTGCCTTGCAAGAACAAATACTTCATTACAACACTGGGCTCAATTTTCTCCATTTTTATGTTGAAACTGGAGAACAACATACCCCATTTTACTTTCAGTGTGCTGGTGATAAAACCAGTAATCTGAAATACCCCTAAATTTACAAGCATTCTAGGAAAATGTTTGTTGGCATTCACCCCAAATTTCAGCTTTCTAGCTTTATTCCTTCATGGTCAGGTAAAAAACTTTTGGTATGCCCTTTGTATACCATTTCAGCATTTTCAAAAACCGATAACTGAAAAGCGTGTTTGGTGTTAATCCATGCTCTTAATTTTGGATACAAAAGACATAATAATACAGTATTTTTGAGTTTGAAAGATGAAATTAATATTATCGTTTCTCCGAGTTTTTCAGTCTTCCTGCTGGGATAAACCATGTTGCATACATGTTGGCACAAACAGACAGCGTCGAAGTCGAAGTGATCGGTCCCAAAATCAAGAAATTGTTTCTATTTGGATGGAGAGGGTGGGGCGGGGGAGGGGGGGGGGTAGAGCTTGTTTCCTTTGTAAGTGTCAGCTTTTGTGGTACGTGTACATGTATAATTTGCTCTACCCATTCTGTTTAATGATGCTATTTCAGACCACAACTTAGGGCTCTCGTGGCCTAGATGTTAAGATGTTGGTCTCTCATTCAAAGGTCCCGGGTTCGAATCCGGGTAGGGACTGAACATTTTTTTTCTCTAAAATTGTCTCCTTTCATCTCCTTTCCTTTCATCTAGCAATCCTGTCGTCTGCTTTTCTCTTTAACTTCTGTCCCCCACCCCTCACCTCCTTTGCCCCCTTTTCTGGGCTCCTGAGTCTTTCTGCAGCCTTTCCACAGCTACTCCTTGGCTTCTTCTTACTGCTATAAAAGTCGAGGTCGCAAGCAACATTTTGTTTTGTTTTTGTAAGTGTTTTACGGCGCTGGCAACTGCACAAACAACCTTTTCCTCACTTGCTTACATAACTTGGTTTCTAGAGTCAAATTTTGTGCTCCATGGTGAGACAGAATTACGCCACAGTGAAAAATCTTAGATATTATCAAACAACTCTATGAGTATATTATCATAAAGTGCCTTTTCAAAATAAATGAAACGAATATCATACGTGTCGCTAACTTGGAACCACAACGTTTTATCTACTCAGTACCTAATTTTGAGAAATTTGTCGTAAAAAAGTTTCGAGTTACACAAAATGTAATTTCTTTTACGAATGCAATTTATTGAATATCTCGTAACGACTCCGAATATTCTTACAATTTTGCTAGACAAGATAGAACAGTTGGCTTCAGATCTCATGGTCTTAGTAACTAAAAATGGCCAACACTGTAAGATAGAACTGTGTAATTCTGAGTTAGCGATCGCTGTAAAACTATAAAGATATTAAATGTGAGGCAGCGTGGTGGAGTCAGGCTCTCGTCAAAATAATCAAAGTGAAGAAGCTTGCATTTTTCCACAGGTTTGTGAATTTTTATATAATTTTCGTTTTTCGGCTCAACACCTTTCATGTCCATAAAAGAACTCATTTATGTATGGATTTTTTTCTGAAAAACGTTGATTAAAGGCACAAAAATGTAAATTTTCAGTTACCACGGACTCTTAAGCTAAGGAAATAACTCATCTTTGGCGGCCATTTTGTCACTAACCTTACCTCTGAAAACGGGCGACCCCCACCCCCTTCATTCGAAAATATTTCGACTTGTGTTCAAGATAAATGAACGTTTTTCCCCCCAAATAAAGACAAATGAACAAGCTTTAAGATGATACCAAAAACACTACATGCTCAAAAACTGACGAGAGCCTGATTCCACCACGCTGCCTCACAAATAATGAAATTAAAACATAATAAACCAACAAGGTGGTCGATTGTTCTTACATTAATAGAGGGCACCCTAGCGACCGAGTCGGGTTGTATGCCTGTCTCAATACTCGCCGAAACCAACTCCCACTCGCCATGAGGAATGAGGCTCTGGAGATTCACAGTCGTGTTATCGGGGACAAACTTGATCTGCCATCCATTTTGCGACATGCTGAGGAGCTAGATGATGATAATTATATGCAGTGTGTTACTCAAGAGCAACGATCTATGAGACAAAGTATAAATATACAGTGTAGGTTCTAATGTAGATATTGGTCATAGAGAGCCTAGCCCCTGACAGACCCACCTGGAAAGCAGTAGTCACAGTAGGAAGGAAGATACTTGAAACAACATATATGTATATATTATATATGTTTATATATGTGTATATTAAATATATTTATGAGGGAATATATATATATATATATATATATATATTTATTTATATATTTATATATTTATTTATGTGTGTGTGTGTGTGTGTGTGTGTGTGTGTGTGTGTGTGTATTATATAGGCATATGTATAACGTTATGTGCGTGCTGTGTGTGTGTGTATGTGTGTGTGTGTGTGTGTGTGTGTGTGTGTGTGTGTGTGCTGTGTGTGTGTGTGTGTGTGTTTTTATGTGTGGGTTTACGATGTTGTTGTTATTGTTTTAAACGCTCTTGGCACCGCAATGCCTCCCTCAAGTAACCACATGTCCTTGTCATCTGGTCAACACCAGAGTAGAGCAGGCTTTGTAAGTCTGTAGGTGTGTGTAGGAGCTTGCGTCGAAAAACTGCCAGGTTTAGGCAGTGAAGGAGAAGATGTTCAACGGTCTCCTCGTGGTAGTCACAGTGTCTGTAATGGGGTTCCCACATGTGGTTGATTCTGTTTATGTGCTCGTTGGTGTGTAAGTGTCCTGTGCGGGCTCTGAAGATCAATGTCAGAAAGGCTCTACATAAAAGATTCGAAGGGTCTTTGGGGTTGGGTTTGTCCATGTACCCGAAGAGAGATCTTCCTGTTTTTGTGTTGGCCCATCTGTTTAGCCGCTCGTCTCTGTTTTTGGCTTGGATGATCCGTCTGCAGTTGTGTGTGTCTGGGGCAGGCTCGCTCCAGTCTTCGATAGATGGTCTGCAGTCTCATTCCCTGGTACTCCAGAATGGCCAGGCACCCACTGCAGTGTGACCCGGACGCCATAGGAAATGCCCATCTGTTTTACAAGGCTGAGGATGTTCCCGTCACTTCTGTAGTCTCCTCCTCCTTCGACGGCCTGGAGTACTGACATTGAGTCAGAGAAGACAACAACATCCCCTGGTGTTACTGTGCCTTCAAAAAAAGTCTTGGGTGATCTGCTCCAGGGTGTGAGTTTACGATAGATTACATTAATTTAAATCCCAAATGCCTAAGCTGGTAAAGTTTTGACATTCAGGTTAATAGACCATTACCTTGGACGATTTTACAATACCCAATACCCCAACTATTTTCTGGGAAAGGGTAGGAAGACATATTGGTTCACACAGATCACTATTTATTATTCACCCCGTACCCTCAGGACACATATCTGTTCATCAAAAGGAAAGTTGGTCACATCCATGGAACAGGATACAGGGAAGAGACCGCCTGGATACCAACCGGTAAGTCCAGAATCGAGGACGTGCATAGGTCTGTGGAGAATGATGTTTTAGCACAGACTGCGGTGAGAATTGTTTGTAGAGACAATTCAAAATGGTCATGGTCAGTTTGTATCCTGACGCCCTGACGCCCTGAAAAATGGTCGCTTTTAAGGACAAGCGGGCTAACCCAGATTTCGGGGGTTTTCAGAAATCCTGACCTACATCAAAAATGGGCATTGCCCAACCTACAGGAGAAGTTTGATTTCATTGGTGTGTATGTTTGTTTGATTATAGAGGAAACTCTCCCTGTCTTTTATAGAAATTAAACAAGAGGCAAAAACTTTACCTTCGATTTTCTCAAAACAATTTTTTTTTCGGGATAGCCCCCTTGTGCTTAAAAGCGACCAATTCACAAGGTTAAATAGTAGTCCACTTGGCCAGCCGTTCCCTTGAAATTCTGGGGGGCGGTTTAATCTCAGTCCCACAGTGAACGCACTACGCAGCTTATTAAATGATAAAATTAAATGCTTTAAACATATTATCCACATAATATAATTGTCGTCAGATTCATAATAGATAAATGCCTATGTCATTTGAAGCCATTTTGATACAATGAGAAACAACTGTTTCTTTCGAACAACTGACTCTGTGAAACACTTGAATTTTTGTACACTTAATTTGATTTCATATTTGAATTATTCTTTTGTACAAGTAAATTATATAACAAACCTGGCTCTGCTCTATATCATTTCAAAACCAGAAACCCCAAAAAGGCCCCCCAAAAAATGACTTAGGCAATTATCGTATGAGGGTGACGTTATACAATATTGTGTATTCCTCCACTGTTGATATCGAACTGCAAATTTAGTCGCCGTCAATTGAGCAATTCAACACGTATTTATACCCCAGTATACTGCCCATTCATCTTCTCCATGAACTCCTGGTTTATTTATTATTAAAGCGTGTTAATTTCCTATTCAACTCTTTCAGCAATACAAACGTCTGTCAAGATGAGTTTCACGTGGATTTACAAAATAGCTTATTTTTAAGTATTTAATAATAATAATAATAATAATAATAATA
>NW_004797294.1:394866-398018 GCF_000002075.1 Aplysia californica | reverse complement strand
CACACACACACACACACACACACACACATACCTCGTCCATCCAGCTGAGTGCTAGAAAACCATTGCAGGTAAACGTCTGACTCACGTCATCCAGACGCTCTATGGCCACCATTGTGAAGCCCACGTAGATTGGCATCACCTCAGATTGGTTATTGATGGGCCTCACCTGGGGGATATAACATGAACATGAATACAATTATGTAATTATTTAGTGTGGCGTGCTGACAACATCAGTTACTTCTTTCAATCCACAAATGGAGATATTGGCCAAAATCAACTTTACTTACTTTACTTTTATTCGCCGTTTATACCCTTTTGGGTGTCGCGGGAAGAAAGAGACGTCTCTCTGTCGCCAGCCGGGGAGCTTGGGTCAGGGAGATGCCGTGGGTGGTTAATATTTCCCTGACTCCATCTATCCAGGTCTTTCTCGGTCGTCCTCTAGCCTTGTTGCCATCGAATTTTTGAATGTAGGCACGTTGTGCTGGATGGTGTGTTGGTAATCGTAGTAGATGTCCGAACCATTTGATTCTTTGGTGCTGGATGTGATGCATGACATCACCCCCCCCCCCCATTTCTCGGATTACAGAGTTTCTGATTTTGTCTCGCCTGGTCTTGTTTACTGCTTTTCTAAGGCGTCGCATTTCACATGTTGTAATTCTTTGCTCTAATGTCTTGTTCGTGGTCCATATTTAGCATTGATAGGTGAGTGTTGGGATGAATATGGTGTTGATCATTTTAGGTTTTTAAGTCATGGGGATGTTAGAATGTTTCAGTAGTGGAGTAAGCTGGTAACTAACATTATTGGCCTCTTGTACTCGTGTTTCAATTTCTCTGTTCAGTTGCCCATCCTCTGTGAATATACTTCCGAGGTACTTAAATGCTTGGACCTATTTGAGACTGTTGTTGTTGATGTGTATCCTGAGTGGTTCTGGCTTTCTGCTTACTGTCGTTGTCTCTGTTTTGTTGATGTTGATCTTCATGTCGTAGTTGTTACATTCTTCTTTTAATCTGACTGTGTGGTGTTGGAGACTTCGTTCATCTTTGTGTGCCAGGCTTTGGTCATCAGCGAAGAGTAATTCATTTAGGGCGTCTGATTCTGTGTTGGCCTCTTTTGTAATTTTATCCATATATGATAAATAGTAGTGGTCATAGGACACAACCTTGTCTTACTCCGGATGTTATCTCGAACCATTCTGTGAGTCCCTCTGATGTTCTTACTGTACTTATGCTGTTCTCGTAAATGGCACGGATCTTATCTAGAAGTTGGCCTGTTACAGTGTAGTTTTCAAGTTCTTTCCAAAAATCAACACCAAGGTCAAATTAGTAGATCTTCAATTGATGCTCTATTTTTAATGTATAACATGCCTCTTATTACTTCATACTTATAAATTGTAAAACTTCACTTATAAACATGATGATTCTATTTCCATAAGGCTTGAATCCGAGAAGTAACTCGTTTTGTCAGCACTCTTCACATTTCAAATATTCATATTCATTTTTGTTTTATTATTGAACGGAGCTCTTTTCATGTTTCGTATTTTCTCTCTACAAACATATTTTTTTCTAAGAAAGAGGACATGGTGGAGAGATAAGAGTGGTGAAGAAGGAGAAACGAGGTGTGACAGTTTCATCATCATCATCAACATCATCATCATCATCATGTTCATCATCATCATGTTTATCATCATCATGTAAGCAACAAGAAGAGTATTTGAAGGAACTGAAAGAAGTCTTGAAAGGCTGTTATTTCTGAAAACGAGCAATATCTGGAACACTCCCGATCCTTAAAAGCAAGATGAAAATATTTTGATAAAAATTAATGAACATAACGTTAGCATTTAAGACTATGATTTGCCGGGCAACAAGCAAGTAAGATAATGCTCTACGTAAGAATACTTTCCTCAAGTTCTAAAATTCTACCCATCTTACTTTGTATACTTATTACATCGTTTGTTTTAGGAATCCGGATTGTCTCCATCTCATGGTGTGAGTAAGGGTGAATTGCTCTTTTCTTAATTTCTGTTTATGCTTGCGATACCCTTAACTTGCCAGTCACGCAGTGTGTTAGCTTGCTGTAAAAGAAGAACAAAAACAAAATTAAAATTAAAATTGCAAATACTTGCCTTTGTGGAATAAATACTAGAATCGTACTTCGTGTCAAAAATAGCTTTCACATCTTCATAGGTCTGCGCTGAAACGGCCAGGAAGGCGAGGTACAGCACTGGTAATGTGTTCTTCATCCCAGACGAACGATTAGTCCCCAAAAACGAGTCAAGTTTGTTTCAGACCAAACTATATTCGAAGTAAGGATGCCATCAAAGTTGACTCGGGATCTGAGACACCTAAACTAAACCAGATCCCTGACCAACTGATTTTCGTAAACCGTTTTTTTCGTACTCTTAGGCAGCCTCTGCTGGAAAATAGCTCACATCAAATGTTTGTTGGAACTAGTCCCTGTTATTTTGTTTAAACGAAACTGTAAACAATCTAACAACCGATCAATCCTGATATCTGAGTGGGTCTGTGAGTTATTTCAACACTTCTAAAGACAGTGCAATTAAGTGGATTGCACGTAATAGCTTCTGATATCTCGACCATAGTGGTAACGTTAGACTCGAGTAAACAGGCTAAACAAAATGAGGTCTCAGTGTGAATTTGTTCCTTTAAGAACATGAATTCCCAATTGCAGATATGTCCTTTTTACCCCTCGCATGAGTTATTATCCTAAACATTTAGTTTTGCCCGTAGGTGCATGCAGTTTAATGTTCCTGTACGACTTGTTCATTTAAATTAAAAAAATAATAAACCTTGCACCTGGACGCCGGTTTAGGATTAAACATACCTGAAATTGACTAATGGATATGTTGACGTTCTTTTATTCCCGACAAGATTTTAAAATGGCCTCTGTGTTTGCTCAGCGATTTAGAATTACAGCATTACCTCATATCCGCCGTAGAGCGTGTTTGTTGAGTCCTCGATCCAGCCGTGATAAAGCACGTCTGCGTCTACGGATTTTTTGTATATACGTCGTTATTCAACCTACGTATTAAAATGTCGGATATAGAGAAAGTCAAGGGGGACTTCAATTAAAGAGTAGGAGAAAAATTCACAATTTTGGAAGAGTTGGACATTGGGGCCCAACTGGAAATTTC
>NW_004797294.1:364582-394766 GCF_000002075.1 Aplysia californica | reverse complement strand
TGGGTCTGTGAGTTATTTCAACACTTCTAAAGACAGTGCAATTAAGTGGATTGCACGTAATAGCTTCTGATATCTCGACCATAGTGGTAACGTTAGACTCGAGTAAACAGGCTAAACAAAATGAGGTCTCAGTGTGAATTTGTTCCTTTAAGAACATGAATTCCCAATTGCAGATATGTCCTTTTTACCCCTCGCATGGGTTATTATCCTAAACATTTAGTTTTGCCCGTAGGTGCATGAAGTTTAATGTTCCTGGTCGACTTGTTCATTTAAAATTTAGAAATAATAAACCTTGCACCTGAACGCCTGTTTAGGATTAAACATACCTGAAATTGACTAATGGATATGTTGACGTTCTTTTATTCCCGACAAGATTTTAAAATGGCCTCTGTGTTTGCTCAGCGATTTAGAATTACAGCATTACCTCATATCCGCCGTAGAGCGTGTTTGTTGAGTCCTCGATCCAGCCGTGATAAAGCACGTCTGCGTCTACGGATTTTTTGTATATACGTCGTTATTCAACCTACGTATTAAAATGTCGGATATAGAGAAAGTCAAGGGGGACTTCAATTAAAGAGTAGGAGAAAAATTCACAATTTTGGAAGAGTTGGACATTGGGGCCCAACTGGAAATTTCTGTTAAAAAAATAAAGAAGAGAAAAAAATGAGCAATGCTGACATTTCCAGCAAGGGGCGTCACTACTAAAATTAATTAGACAGAGTCAAATTTAGCTCATAGGGCACTCAAAACGACGCAAAGAGCTTGAACATTTTGTTTTACCACAAACGCTGAGGGCAAATGAGGCACATTTTAGATCAAGAGTAATAGTTTTAGGTTTTGTTTTTGTTTGTTATTTTTAAGCTTGAACAAATGGTGACCAGACAAATCCAGGACAATTAAAAGTTTGAGTAGGGCATGCAAATAGAGAAACAATTACACGATTCGTCCTTCGCAGAGAAGTGACTGATGGGTACTAGAAAAATAGAAAGCATTTGGGTAGCTCAAATAATTATCTGCTCTATCATTTGCTAAGTAGGATTTGGTTTAAGATGTGCCATACATCAAATAGCTAAAGATAAATTATCGTTCAATATTAAACTGGCTATGTCAAAAGAAATAGCAGTCGAACAACTGAATTTACATTCTCTTTGAAACCACATTTAAATTAAAGAGTACTTGTATTGTTTTAAAATACTGATTTTTGGAACGGAAGTGAGCTTCGGCTATACTTGTCAGGGCCAATCAGAGGGTTGAGTTAAGACATCCCAATGAAAAGGCGATTTCATGAAAATTCTCCCCAATATGGGAATCGAGCTCACGTTATGGTTTTCCAAAACAATGGGCCTCTATGAATGTGCTTCCAGGCAGTTAGTTGCCTATGCCATGTTTTGATATGAAACTTTGACATGCTTATTTTCTAAGTACGCTTTAAAAATGTATGCAAGCCTGCTGAAAGGAACCTTATGATGCATTTTGTAGAAATACGTTTTATTGAATTTTATGGTACAACAATCATCTGAGCAATTTGTTAACAAATTTTCAGATAGCTTCTGTAATTTGCGACATCTGGTTAATGTTTTCAGGTAGGATGCAGAAACCGAATTTTGAAAATGGCTTTTAAATTTTCCTTAGATCCGGATCGAGTTCTACTCCTAATGAATATCGATCGATCGGCCAGCCATGTTTTGCCTCGGAACCTTTGACAAAACTATTGTTCTTGGACCTGTCTTGTTTACAATGTATACACAACCTATTGCTGATATTTTAAGACAATATGGCATGAATTACCATCTTTATGTCTATTGATTTCGATCAAATACCACTTTTAGTCGACTCTACTGAACAATGTGCTAGAGAGATAAAAATATGGATGACCAGCAATAAATTGAAAGTAAATGATGACAAGACGGAAATAATGTTGAGTGGAAATACAAAAGCCATTAAAAATCTCCCAGAGCTACAAATTGATATTAATAACCATACTATTCGTTCAAAAAGAAGTCTTAAAAATCTATGGATTATGATATGTCTATGTCCTCCCAAATTAGCCAGCTCAGCAAAAGTATTTACTTTCAGCTTAAGAAAATTGTTAGTGTACGAAATTATTTAACTGAAGCAGCAGCCAAGACACTTGTAACAACACTCATTTTATCAAAGTTAGATTACCGTAATGCTATTTTCTCCGGTTTGACATCCAAAAAACTATCAAAGTTACAAGTACTCCAAACCAAGCAGCAAAATTAATTATGAAACAAAAAAAATCAGCCGACGTAACACCAATTCTGAAAGACCTACACTGGCTGCCAATAAAAGAAAGGATTAAATACAAAACTGCCGTTCTTTGTTTTAAATGTATAAATGATAGTGCACCTGTTTATCTGAAAACATTCCTGGAATTATATCATCCAACTAGAGCCCTTAGATCAGCCTCTGATAATCTAATTCTTAAAATTCCAAAACAAAATTACAAAACATACGGCGAGCGTTCCTTTTTATTCTTTGGTCCCCAGGTATGGAACGAACTCCCATATAAAATAAGATCTGCCCCAACAATTTCCATTTTCAATAATCAGCTGAAGCATTTTTTATTCACAAAAGCACACCTGTCCTAATGATGTACTGTGATATATAAATGCATGTGTACGCCAGACTGTGAGACTGAAGAAACAGCGTGTGAGAATGAGAGAGAGAAAAAGAGAGAGAGAGATAGGGAGAGAAAAGAGAGAGAGATAGAGGGAGAGAGAAAGAGAGAGAAAGAGAGAGAGAGAGAGAGAGAGAGAGAGAGAGAGAGAGAGAGAGAGAGAGAGAGAGAGAGAGAGAGAGAGAGAGAGAGAGAGAGAGAGAGAATGGAAATGTTTTTCTATCTGTATTGAATTAATGTTTTACTGAATGTTTCTAGTTACTCACGTTTCAACTTTACTGTGACCGTTCGTGAATTTTTATTGCATTGTTTTTTTGTTTTTTTTAGTGAACACATTTTCAACCTCACTGCGAGACTATTTTTCTCATATAAAATTTTACACATATGCATTTATATTATATGTATAATACGTTGTTTTATGTACGCACTTGTCGATTAATTTTTAAGACGTGATGTCTTTTTCGTTGTAATGCGCATTGAGCATCTTTAGAAAATGGAAATGCGCAGTATAAATGCTATTTATTATTATTATTATTATTAATACGCAAAGGGCAAGTTTAAAAAAGCCTTTTCAGACAATCTAACACGTTCAAAGTTTAAAAAAAACACATTTTTAAAGCTAATAATCTGTCAATTAGAACCAGACATTTCTCAAAATTGACTTGGTTTTGCTCACGAAGAGTGGGAAGGTACGTGTATGCGTGAGGCCTCTCTTCCTTTACCATGCCAGTGTTTTCCGGCGCGTTAGACAGCACTTGCAAGGATACAAACAGACCTACATTGTTGATATTCGATGTTATGGGATTGATTTTTATGAATGACTTGTTGAAATCTTCGTAAATGACAATGTTAGGAATTTCGAAGAGTGGCTTTGGGCTTTGCTTTGTTCATGAAGTGGAATGGGGTATAGATACGCTAAGCATGCCATCCCGTACTGTTTTATTACACTAATTGCACTTTCCCAAATCGAGTCTGGTAACAAGCTAACATAAATTCGTATGCAGTGTGATGGGGTTCGTGTTTAATGAATGAGTCGTCGCTAGAAACCTTCCACGAATAGGACTCTGACAGCATATGCTCTCACGGTATCTCTGTAAATATGCAGGATGGCTTGTGTGGGAAAAACATTTTCAAGAATACATTTTTATTGTTGAATAAACACAAATCCCTGTAAATAGATGTTGTTGTTGTTTTCAAATCCCTTTAGCTGAAATATCGCTAGATGAATAGCTAGATAGCAAATTTGTGATGGAAATCAATTTTATGTGAATAATATTTTTTGCCTTTTATTGCCCTGTATCTTAATTCGAGCAAAAGCGTCTATTGGTACCTTTCACTAGGTATGCACACACATAACAATAACTATTCCAACATTTGTAAAAACACAAGGAAAGGGGAAAAGGGGAAAAGGAAAATGCAGCTTAACAAATTCGTACAAAGCTTTCAAATAGAAAGTCCTGTTAGGCTACACCTTAGACACCATAATAATTGTCTTCTCTGTGTAGAATTTGAGGACTTAGCTTCAATGTTTTCATTGTCCAAAAGATGTGGTTTATTTTTGACAACTTTTTTCTGTTTACAAAGTTAAAAGGAAATATAATGTATACTTTCTGTTTCTACGTGAAAACTTTGTTATTTTGTAAAAGCAGGAGACGTATTGATTAAAAGACTTCACGGTATGTGAGGAGATAATGCGAAAAGTTAGGGATGTAAACTAGATATTAGAAAGAGAAAAAGGGCCTATTTGCTTCCTTAATATGTTTGAAAGCCCCCAGAAACCTTTTGACTTGTCTTAAGTTGCGGATCATCTATCTATCTATCTATTTATCTATCTATCTGGTGTCGTTGGTGTCCTAGTGGTTAGGCTCTCGGACTCACAGCCGTAAGGTTGTGTGTTCAAATCCTGTCAGTGACCCTACGTTGTGTCATCGGGAAAGGCACTTTACACGAATTTTCCTCACTTCAGCCAGGTGGAAATGGGTGTTCAGCTATAAGCAGTGAAAGATCTTGTCAGTTTGTTAGACAAATTTATTTATTTAATTGTTATATAGATTTAAATTATTTTTTTTGGTAAGTGTTTTACTGCGCTCATAAGTGCATAAAGTCATATAAGCGCGGGACACACCAAACATTTTCAATTGGTAGGAAATTTAGAATTTTCCTCGAGTGGCTGCCGAAGCCTACTTTAATCGATTTTGGACCCCCAAGGGATCTTTAACGCACGCAACTTGCACACGGGACCTCCGAGATTTTTTGCCCTTGTCCGAGAAGGCTAGGTGTAGATCTTTCCTACCAGAAGATCTGGGGTGTGGCTGAAAGACAGCAGTAAGAAGAAGCCAATGACTAGCAGTAGAAAGTCTGCAGAAAGAATCAGAAGCCCAGAAGGGGGGGGGGGCAAAGGAGGTGAAGGGGTGGGGGGCAGAAAGAGGAGACGAAAGCAGACGACAGAACATTGCTAGAGAGTAGGAAAGGAGGTGAAAGGAGACAAATTTAGAGAAGAAAATATTTGGTCGCTACCCTGATTCGAACCCGGGACCTTTGAATGAGGGGCGAACACCTTAACCTCTAGGCCACGAGAGCCCCCATATTTTATATATATATATATATATATATATATATATATATATAGATAGATAGATAGATAGATAGATAGATAGATAGATAGATAGATAGATAGATAGATAGACAGATAGATAGATAGATAGATAGATAGATAGACAGATAGACAGATACATACTGCATTCTTCTTCTTCTTCTTCATTAACAGTTGGACGTTGCATCGCGGACCTTTTTGCACTAAAATACAAACTCGTCTCTTGATATTTTGCCTGAGTGAGTTGTTTTTGTTACAGGCCAGGATTTAATGTCCTGTTCCTATCTTCTAAGCTGTAAAGTGTCCTCTGTCTTCTCTCCTCCCTCATACCTCTGCTTCTCAATTAAATTATCTACTGGTGCATGCAATACAAAGAGTCAACAAAACTGGAACTGGTACAATAAACTTTATTTTGAGGTTACATGAAGCGCACAAAATGTAAGTGACGATTTCCGTAAGAATTTTGCACAATACAATGCTGAAGCAAAGACTCCATTGCATTAATCTACCCATATAGCAATGAGCAGTAATTATACGTTAGTAGCCTATTAGTATATCTAATGTTGTAGACATGCATACATGCATTTTACTCATATTGAGTACGGAGAGGGTAGTTCTGAATTTATCGACACCAAAGGAAAAAAAGTAAACCTAAGGTAGCCTACACAAGGATCGATAGATAATTTTAAAAACATTTTTAAAAATAACAGCCCTTCTCCCCCCTCCTCCTTGCCCCCCCCCCCCCTCCTAGAGAAATGGATATATCACCAGATAAAGAAACGTGGTAAGAAATGAGAATAACAAATTTTATAAACAAACCCTTTTAACAAAGTGAAATGAAATAACATTTAATTACACCCATCAGCTCCACGCCATGAACCCAAAGAAAAGTTCAGACACAAAATCTAATGCACAGTGAAGATCGTTCAATACATTGATCTTTTTTTTACAGTAGCTCAGTTTTTCAGTCATAGAAATGTTCCAAAACTTTCATCGCGTCCTGATAGATTCATACTAAGGGAACCTAAACAAATTGGTAACAGGGAAAGATCAGGGAAACGTAGCTTTTTTTAGAGCATCCGAGCAAAGGAATGAATGGAGAACTATGATCGCCGATGTCTGTCGCAGATCTGGCACTGGATGATGATGATAGATTCATATAACTATGAGTCCAGACTAGACATGTATTCACTTTATCGTGAGGAGTGTGCTAATTAGAAGACAACCACTTAAATTCCAGGTCCTTCAGTTCTCTTTGGGATTTTTTTTATACCGCAATATGTATACTTTTCAAGGCTTTATGTTTTGGCATAATTTCCTCTCCGAAAGAGGCGTCGGTACCCTTGTGGGTAGGCTACCAGAGTAACAATCGTGAGGTTGTGGGTTCGGTGGTTTGAGCCTAAGCTCTGCCCGACGTTGTGTCCTTGGGAGAGGCACTTTATGCGAATTTCCGATTTGCTTCGAAGTTTCGGAGATATACTTTAAACTCGGAAGTTCAGCCAGTTAAATAACATAATAATGTTGATAAGGGCGTTAAACCTATACCATTTCACCTTTCTTATTTCCCGACAGAACATTTTTAAATTTTGAGCAAGCATCGATAACAGCGTTTTCAAATAACAAATGTACTGTCATATAATTACTTGAGGAATACTCTATCCATTCAATACTTTACTTTAGTTAACTTTGAATTTTACGGTGCCCAGAACATCATAAGGATAATAATATGTGGACGAGAGAAACACAAGTTGGGGGCATTCCCAACACACCAGTTCACAACAAGGTTTGGTTTTGGTCAATGATCAGAATATTAAATACTTCAAAATTTTACGGTGAAAAGGTAAATCTTAGAAAATAAAAATGACAATTTACATTACATTATAATAACTTCTATACTTTTGAATCATGGAAACCAAAATTTATTTATTCTCAGATGATGAAGACTTTGGAGAAACAGTCCGAACAACACATTGAGCAAACGGGTAATGCTACAGGTGCAGGTTATTAACCAAAAGGGCAATCTTTGAACTACTGAGCTAAGTTTGAAAGCATGAAAATAAAAGGAGCTGTTAGAACGAGAGTTAAATCAATTTATTCATGGGAATATATGGGTGTAAAACATGAAATAGAAATGTATTGTTAGAACGAGAGTTGAATCAATTCCTGAATGAGACAAGGATGTAAAAGATGAAATATAAAGGTTCTGTTACATGAAAAAGCAACAGTATCCCCATCTGCTTACAAGACAATAATCTTGAAATCATAAAATTTTAAAAAGGTACTGTTAGACCGAGCATTAAATCCATTAATGAATGAGATACGGATGTAAATGACGACATATAAAAGTTCTGTCACATGAAACAAAGAGCATTACACCCATCTGAACAAATATGAACAAAAAGACTACAATAATATGATCGACTTTGCAAAAAAATAATATCCAAGTTCCTGCTGAAATGAATCATCGCTTGCTAACTGGTGGTAGCACAATTTTGAACGTGTCATTTGACACTTGAATAAAAGGAAACTACGTGGGTTTTTTTTTCTTCTTAAAGCTAGTCCATCAAGTGCTTATCTATAATATTCCGATGGATTCATAGTCAACAATTTAATGGTTAACCACTGTTCATGGCTAAATTATGTATAGGAGCGTCGCTTTGTAAGCATGTGACATGAGATGTAGGAAAGGGGGTGAACGGAGAACTTTTGAAAGAAGAAATTTTTCCATCGCTGTCAGGTTTTAAACCCAAGGCCTATTGAATGAGAAGCGAACACCCTAACCTCTAGACCACGAAAGCCCCCTCCCCCCACCCCCTGGCGTTAGTCCGAGATAACACTCAGCTCCCGATCTATATTCTAACTGTGAGCTTGAGAAAAATGAAAGAAGTTAGTAAGAACCAGACACACAGAAAGACGACGAAAGAGACGTTGTTAATGATTCTTCCTATCTCTCTGTACTTGGTTCCGACTTCGCGCTCAACATCATTAAGACTGTCCGTATCCAGGATCTTGCTCATTTTCTTTCCATGTTCTTGTTCTAGTTGTTCGAGTTTCTCTTGGTTCGAGGTGACGGGAGATTTCTCCTTTTTGACAAGTGCTTGACTGAAGAAACCCATGAAAAAACTCCTCTCTTCCTCCTGAATGCTGTTTGCGTACCTCTGGGGAAACAAAAGATATTAGCAATGTTACGAAAAAGACTCCAGCGTTTTATTGAAGGCATACCTTATATACTACTTAAAAATACAAAATTTCTGTTGACAATGTGTATCCAAAAGTGTTCACGCTGTATGGAAAAAAGTAATTGTAATTTTCTAGACTTCTGTGTTGAATGGAGAAAGCGAGTGGATGGTAAAGGCTGCCTCTTTCCTTTCTCTCATCTTTCTGTCCATGTCTTGCTCCTTTCCTGTAGTAAATAACCTTTCATAATTGTGTCAAATTGCTTAAAACTTCAACCCCCCCTTCCCCAACAAACAAAAACAGAAACAAAACAACACCATAATTATAAACAATAGAAAAAACCTCTGATATTCAGCGATATTTTCTTGTCTGAACTGGATATATAATTAACTACCAAGAAGCAGACTATATAGATCTATCCATTAAATAGTTTTACAAACTTGTTTATCTAAAGCAAAAGGTCTTACCATTACAACGTAGACGCCCATTTGACCTCAGAGCAACCCAACAACATTAGTATGTTTATAAACACAAAATTAGCAATATGTAGGAATGTTCCATTTACCAGACACTCCAAAAACTCACCTCGTCTAGATGATAAAAGAGAACGACAACGATGCTGAGGACGACGGTCAGGAGGGAGATGATAAGGAGGACGAAGATGTAGATAATGAGGAGAGACACGGAGGTTGAGTCACGGGGCAGCATAGAGCTCGCCATACTCATGGACAGCGCCAGAGCCAGAAGCACGGTGATGCCTGTGAGAACACGGAGTAAGACAATACATGGCAAAACATAATGATAATAATAATAATAATAATGATACTACTACTACTACTACTACTACTACTACTACTACTACTACTACTACTACTAATAATAATAATAATAATACAGAGAACAATATTCATCATCATCATAATCATCATCATCATCATCATCATCATCATCATCATCATCATAATCATCATCATTATCATCATCATCATCATCATCATCATCCTACAAATAATGGTACATAGTGACTAATTGGTACGTTTGGCGCGTGTTTAGTATCCCCTTTAACTCAGCAATGCTATTTATAAGAAGGAACTCCCGAGTTTCAGGCCATCCTCCTACAGGACAAAGTCAAATCGGTGGAAAGCCGTGGAAACTGCTGTAACAACCCAAGTGTGGATTCATAATACGGGCTTTCCACATAATATAAGTCGAGTACGGTACCACCTTGACCATGACCTTGACCATCAATGATTTATTTATAGAGGCACCAGCCATCCATGTTAGCATCTTACCATTAAATACAATATTCACACGGCTTCTTTCGCCTACACAATTCCCATGTAAGGTAAACAAGATTTTTAAAACCCATAAAGTGAACACTGACAGCCTTAACGTTTCACAATCCAACGTGTTTCTGTCGAAACATTCCAAAATAAATGAAGATGGAGCTACCACACTTAAGGATTTAAACTTTTGACTCATCGTAATAGGATAACCTGCTCTCGACTGCACCAAACCGTGGTGCGCAAGCAGTAATCCCTGAGAACCACTTTTGCTGCATGAGTTTAAGACAGCGAAGGCACGTAACAGAAATCAGAATTTGAAGTAAAAGAAAGTAAATTTTACTGTAGTCGACATTTGTGTTACAACGCAGTGGAATCAAAGATAGTACAAGACAAGATGGGCCACTTCTCTCTTTGAGCCAATTAAAAAAGTGTCCTCAAAATTTGGTGGCGCCCTCTTCACAAAAGCGCACTGTTTGCGAACAGAGTTACCCTACTTGAGTTTTAAAAAATCAAAGTGAAACTAGCAAGTTTTGGGATAAATTTCGGAAGAACGTTTTTTAAAAATGGTTACGCTGACAAAAAACCTCTTCCGGAGGAAAAGGAGATGGTTTTCTTCGTTTAATTTGACTTTAGAATGAAGGGCGAGAGGTCATTAAAATATAAAAAAAACTAAAACTCCGCACTGAACGTACCCGAACTGCTGATGAACAGCAGTCGATCTGCGCACGCAAGGAGGTGCTATTCCTATTCTTCTTCTGGAAAAACGAACGAGAGCTTCAAAACAGACTGCAGCGCCATCTGAAGCAAAGAGCATACTTCCTGCGGACACTTTTTAGGCTGAGTGGACCATCTTGTCTTGTACTATCTTTGGTGGAATTGGGCCCTCGTCAATTTTGAAGCATATGCAGTTATTGACATCATCTTAAAACGTGTTCATTTATCTTGCTTTCCATGAAAATAATTACTCCTCTATCTTTAAAAGAAGTCGAAATATTCTGGATTGAAATAGACGGGGTCACCTGGTTTCTGAGGTGAAATCAGAGAGAATATGGCTGCAAAAGCTTGGTGACTTCCAAAGCTTGATCAAGAGTCCTTGGAAACGGTAGATTAACAGGTTTTGTGTCTTTAATCAACGTTTTTCTGCAAAATCGATACAGAAATGTGATTTTAAATAAGTAAAAACGGTGTTAAGCCAAGAAACAAAAATCCCATTAAAAATCGTCAAACTGGCAGAAAAATGCCAGTTTCTTCACTTACTATTTTGACGAGCGGCTTCACATTTTACTTTTGAAATATTGCCAACACAATTCTTACCGAAACTGATTTTCTCTCCGGACTCTTCTGGTATGAGGAAGACCATGATGTTGAGAAGAGAGAGAAATACGATGGGTAGAACAGTGTTCAGCAGTAGGAACACATGGCGTCTTTGTAGTCTATATGTAATCTGTGATAAACCAAGAAAACAGAAGCCTCTAAAACCCATTTTAATTGGCAATAAATGTCTTGTTGCTCCTAATAATACCGTTTCTTTTTTAAAACATGATTAAAAACTTTAATAGACAATATAATGCCTGATCCTCATTGTTCTTAGGGATTTGACAGAATGCTACAGGTTTGTGATAGCTAATAATTTTTCAACTACATTTGTAAAATGAAACAAAACGTATCTATCAGTGCATTTAGCTTTTGGAGACGTAAAAGTTTAAGTTGATCCCAAAGTTTATGTAGCAATAAGAGTAGCAAAGCCAAAAACACACGTGTGGCATCCTGGTGAAGTCAGGCGCTCGTTCAATTATGAAATCAAAGAAATCGACATATTTCCACTCCTTGGGGAATATTGTTTTTTACTTTGGCTCAACATCCTTTACGTTTATTCAAAACCACATTAAAATTTCTGTGTGGATTTTTACTGAAAAACGTTTAACAATGGCACAACCAATAAATAAATTTGCAGTTTCCAAAGACACTAAAGTTTTGAAAGTCCTTCATAACAAAACAAAACAAAACAGAAAAGCAACAAGCAAACAAACAAACAGACACACACACACACACACACACACACACACACACACACACACACATACAAACAGACACACAGCCCCACAAAATACCAGACAAGCACAAGAAATGTAATGAACAAAAGTCTTACAACTATAGCAGAGACGTTTGTTACTTGAGGTGAATTTTCAGTGTCCACGCAAGCGTCGACGATGTTCCACTCCCCGTGAGACGTCAGGGAGTTCACGTCTACTTTCTTCCTCAGGGGGATAAATTTCAGTTGTTGGTCGTTGTAGGACATGCTGAGAAACTGACGAAAAAGAAACAAAAATATAATTTTTTGCGAGGCATGGTGATGAAATCAGGCACTCGTCAAAATAATGAAATCGAAGAAAAAGTCGCTTTCCATTAGTTTGAGATTTTTTCTAGAATTTTTTTTTGATGGTTAAGCACCATTAGAACAATAAAACTCACTTCCATATGAATTTTACGGAAAAACCTTGTTTAAAGGCACGAAGTATATAATTTTTTTTTTTTTCAGGACTCTTAAGCTATTTAAGTTACCAAACTTTGGCGGCTATTTTCTCATTAATTTAACAACTGAAACCAGGTTACCTCACCTTCTTCAATCGCTCATATCTCGACTTCTATTTAAGCTAGATGGATATTCTTTTCATTGAACGCAAGGCAAAGGAATAAGCTTTTAGATGATATCTATAACTCCACATGCCCAAAATTGGCGAGCGCCTGATTCCATCGTGTTGTAAGACTATTATTTCAAATGTAGGTTTTTTAAAGGCCCCTAATTTAAATCATTTGGGAGACGGGTTGCGCATGGCTCTCATATGACCTTATATTATAATTTGGTAGCGGAATTAAATCTTACCAAACTGAAACTGTGGGGACGGGTTTCTGACCATTTCATTCAGGGCCAACATGAATTGAGAAGGATACAACATCTCAGCAGAAAGACTGAGATACTAAATAATACTTCTCCCCTCTTGGGAATTGAACTCGGGTCTCCTCCGACTGTGTAGTGCCTGACCACAACACCACAAACACTAGTGGAACTTAATAGAAAAAAAAGAATAAATACAAATTGATTAACGAACTTTGAAGGCTTTGGCACTACGGTGCATACCAGAACGGTGTCTTTTTGGGTTAATGTAAGAAGATCGGTCAAGAAACGGAAAATGTATATTGGAGGCTACTGTTCCTTTTCTAAGGGAAGATAATATGAACTGGGTTTTTTTTGTTGGTTCTGCTCCACAGGTAAAAAAGAAACACAGTCTTTGTAAGGACACATCCTGATGTTGACAAATAGGCAAGATTTTTTCTCTGCATCACACTTATGTCATCCGTTTAAGATTGAAAGCTTCGGAAAAGCTTTGCCAGAATTTGGTTGGAAACGATGATGATATTACTACAACTACAACTACTACTACTACTACTACTACTACTGCTACTGCTACTACTACTACTACTACTACTACTACTACTACTACTACTACTACTACTACTATTACTACTACTACTACTACTACTACTACTACTACTACTACTATTACTACTACTACTATTACTACTAATAAAAATAATTGTTATAGATAGCATTTGTATAGCGCTCAACGGCAAGCTCTAAGCGCTTCACAATCACTACTTTTACCCCTGCAGACCAGAGAGCATTCTGAAACAACCTCAACTTCCTAGGAAGCATAAAGTGCAAGCGGCCATTTAAAAGGCGTTAAAAAGCCAACAAACTGACTAGATCTTTCGCTCTCCATGGCCGGCACCCATTCCCACCTGGGTGAAGTGAGGAAAATTCGTGAAAAGTGCCTTTCAAAAGGGCACCCACGTCTCGAACCAAGCATAATTTAATAAAAGTTTAATAATTTTTTGGGCATAATTCTGATTATTTTTCTTTATTATTCTTTGTTAAAATTAACGGAATCGCATAATTTCAGATTTTTGGGCTCAGTTTGCATAATTTCAGAATTGTTCTTGCATAAAACGACGGGGACAGGTAACCTTAACACCTCGTACCACCAAAGCCACAGTACAGGATTGTAGCACACACAAAAAATTGCAATGTACCGTCAGTGTGCACTTCTGTTCATCAAATGGGAAGTTGGTCACATCCATGGCACACGAAGCTGGGAAGAGGCCGCCAGGGAACCATAAGGTGGTTCCTGAATCTTCAACTATCAGAGGTCTGTAAAAACATTTGGATGTTGGGAGATTTAAAAAAGGAAAGGGGGTAGGGGGGGGGAGGGAGTGTGAATGGGGTGGGGGATGGATTGAGAGGGCATATGTTGAAATGAAATATACATGGGTCGAGCATACAAAATCATGTCTGTTTGTTTTGTGCCAATGTTTGTTTCTTTTGTTTGAGTAAAGAGAAGCACATCGATACAACGTTGTAAAATAACAGAACAAACTCAAACCAGAGTGATATTCATTGATATTTTCCCGTCCAACAACATAATCTACTAAGGTAAATAAGGACACAATGTGTGAGTCTGCAATTTTGACATTGATAATATAAATGAGGTCGGTAAATGGGTTAGGAAGTCAAATCCAATATTAGAAATGACGATCTTTTCAGTAAGAACATATCCCTTGTAATTGGTTTGTTCTTTGGGCTTTCTGACGTGGTTTACACCTTCCCTGTCAAGCAACTATCATCCTTAGTTCGCCAAAATCTTTTCTTTGTATATTTCTTTCAAGTAACGTTTGTAATCTTGAGTGCTTAGATGACCGGTTAATTGTGTTGCAATTGACGTAAAACGTTTTCTAAATTTAAAGTAAAAGCATCCAATGTTACTTATCAGGACAAGTCTACGAGCAAGGACAACATCGCCTACGTGACAAGAAGTTGTAATAAAAACAAGTTTATAGGTTTAAAGTGTCTATGTACACTATTAATTAATGTAAGAGGTGTAACGCAATTGTAGCTTCAGTTCAAAATGTCAAACTCACGTCCCCCCTCCCCCCCCCACCCCCCGGGGCAGTGCTACTAACTGAAGTGTCTTTAGGCCATTCTTAAAGGGGGGCTATTAACAAGTTTTTATGCTCAGTAGAATTGTAAATGGGCTCATTTATCAGTGCCATGCTCATACTGTGCTGGAACAACTTAGGGGAAACTTTTGCTTTTTCTTTCCTCGTCCTTTCTATCGTCACTTTTCCTCTACTTCTTTTATATGTTTGTCACTCTCTTGTGAACTGCTATTTCCATGGTGCCTTGATAGTCGAAGCACACTTTGTGCTTTTGAGATTAGAGAGATGAGCAGAGTAAGCCTAATTTCCCGTATAGACTTCTCTGTTGACATCCACCCCTTGGCGCTCATATGACCGTGTGCAGTTGCAAGCGACGTAAAAACCTTCATCATCTTTCGGTGCCTTGCCGACTGGCGTGGGCGATCATGGACCTCCACCTCACTCTGTCTTGCGTTGCAGCAATGGTGTCTGTTGTTCTTGCTGCTCCTAGCCATGTGGTCATCTTGTCCAGTATCTTTCCCCTCTGTCTGCCTCTGCCTCTCTTTCAGTCAAACTTGCCCTGTTGCTACAATATTCTCCAATGCTTCTTTCCGCATGGTCTCCAATGCTTCTTTCCGCATTGTGTGTCCGAAGACATTTGCCTGGTAAAAACCTTACTAAAACAAAAAAACCAACACTCACGCATAATCGTCTTCAAAGAGGTCCCTGTCTCCCACAGTGTTCAGCAGGACAAGTCGTGGTCTCCATACATTTGGGGTCTCGGGGTTAACCCGTTTAGTGCCGCCATATAGTGCCGGGTCCCAAGCCAGTCGCTGAATTTGCAGAAAAGGTGCCGAAGAACAAACAGCACTTAAATACATAAACAAGAAAAAAACAGCCCCCCCCCCCCGAAACAAATGCAAGAAGACACAACCCACCCCCTTTCCAGACATACACAGACACACACACAGACAAACACTCACAGACACACACACACACACACACACACACACACACATACTCACACACATACACAAACATACGCATACATACACGAGCACATACATACACACACACACAAACACACACACACACACACACACACATGCGCACACATACACATACATACACACACATTCACACATGCACACACACCCACACACACGCACACACACACAGAAACACACAAACACACACAAACAGACACACGCTCACACATACACACACACTCATACACGCAAACAAACCACACTCTCTATCCATCTATCTATCTATCTATCTATCTACCTATCTATCTATCTATCTATCTACCTATCTATCTATCTATTACACGTAATATTATAATATAATATTATTTGCTGGCTTTACCTCGTCCATCCAAATGAGTTGTAGGAAGCCATTAGATGTGAAAGTCTGTCTGACGTCATCTAGGCCCACTATGGACACAAGGAAGAAAGAGACATTCACTGTGATGACTTCCGTTTGGTTGTTAATGGGCCTCATCTGAAAGTGTACAGAACAGTAGCATTGGGTAAAGTAATGTAAAGTGTGTGGGTGTGTTTGTTTTCTGGGATTTTTTACTGCGAGCTCATATGACCTTAAGCAGTTGCGAGCGCCATAAAACACACACACACACACACACACACACACACACACACACACACACACACACGCGCGCGCGCGCGCGCGCGCGTAAAGGATTGGTACTGGTAAAAAAGCAATTAGCTGGCTTGCTCATGTTTTCTGTTACTTGAACATGAACGCGACATTTCAAAGACGTTGTGTTCCTGCGAATCCGGTGCTGGTACATTACATGGGTCAAAATAAATCGCCGTCTTACAAACTTTGGGCATAGCTTATCGTTTCTTTTTTAAAGTATGTGTTTTACACCCCAATAAGCACTATTCATATATTGCTGTATTCATTCAACAAGTCTATGTTGCTTGATACATCGAATCTATATTATTGCTTGATTAACCGAGTCTTTATTGCTTGATTCACCGTCTATGTTGCTGAATTAGTTCACTGAATCTACAAAACTAAATGATTCCTTTAATTTATATGGTGCTGAGTTCTACTATAGATGCTTTTATGCCATAATTGAAACATTTTCGACACACTTTAGATTATCTAGGAGGCTGGCTGCAGACTTCCACCTGCCAGGTTCCGCCTGGGCTGAGAGGGATACAACATCCCAGCAGAAAGACCGAGATGCTTGTAAAATTATTCTCCCGATTCAGGAATCAAACTCAAGTCTCCTCTGAGCGACAGCGAATGCCTAACATCTACACCACAGACAAGAGTATTTATTTCTTGAAACTAGCGTAACTGTGTAATGACGACAGGTATTGCAAATGTTACCGTACCTTGATATCTACACTATCTTAGAAGGGTGATAAAATTAAAAAATGAAAGCTTGAATTTAGACTTGGCGTCCTTAAAATGGTGTCAATGCATTACACCAATGAATAATGACACATTTACAGCGGAAACTTGTATTATTAAAATTATATCCAAATAAAAGAAAAGAAAATCAAATCAAATCTAAATGGAAACAGAACTCACCAGAACAGCCAGAATAGTTGAAATTAATAATAATGCACCACATTAATACCAATTTTATAAATGAAAACGAAATAAATCAAGCCTAAAAATATAAGCAAGATGGAGATAAGAATGGTGGTAGAGGAACTTACGTTTGTATTGTAGACACTTGGGAGTAATTTGTCGTCGTAGATTGCCTTTGTCTCTTCATACGTCTGCGCGAAAACTGTCCGGAAGCAGAGGCATAACACGATTATCATCTTCTGTTCACCGGACGACGGACTGAATCGTTTATATAAAATGGTCATTTTGAACAAGTCTTAATCAACCAACTATCTGTTGCTGAATTCACGACGTCTATATCGCTGTGTTTGCCGGGTCTCTGTTGTTGTATTCACCGAGTTTATATTTCTGGGGTAACAAATTCTCTTTGTCTGTTTCATCAAATCTGTGTTGCTGCATACAATGAGTCTCTGTCTGTATTTACGGAGTCTATATTGCTAAATTCTCCTCGTTGATATTACTGAATTTATTCTCCAAATCTACTTAATTAAGATAATTCACCGAGTCTATACTGCTGAATTCAAACACTGAGCCTGTGTTGCTGAATTCTCCAAGACTGTATTGTTGAATTCGACAAGTCAATATTAATGAATTCACAGAGTCTACAGTGCTAAATTCGGTCTCCAAATCTACCTGAAATCATTTACCAAGTCTATATTGCTGCATTCCTTCACCAAGTCTATGTTGCATCGAGTCTATATTATTGCTAGATTAACCGAGTCTTTATTGCTTGATTCACAGTCTATATTGTTGAATTAGCTCACCGAATCTACATAACTAATTAATTCCTTCAAATTATGTACATTGCTAGAATTCACTGTCCCAGTTGCTCTCGGAAAATAAGGCAATCTGCCTTTACGGAATCAGGCTCTAAAACACGTCAAGAATGTGGGCTAGTGTTCACTTACTAAAGACTTTTTTCGATTTTACTTTCGTCTTGTCAGTTATCAGCTTAGCGATCTTTATTAAGAGATAAAAATATTGACTGTTTACATTACCTCCGACAGAATCTGACTCTTCTGCGTGTTTACATTTCACAGAAAGACGACGGTCGCCGGGAAGCTGTGGGTTGATCGACTGGCTGCAACTAATGATAGGATTATGTTCAACGAGTCATTGAGGGGGTCAATTACCGCGCTATTCAGTGAGTAAACAGCCTCAGAACAATGAAATTTCACGTTCATACGTGACGTTTGCTCATACGCAAGCCAAACCCGTGAACCATAGAAGCGATGATCTGCCCCTCCTCTCCAAATACACGCCCGTCCACCCCCTCCCGGCACACGCACCCATTACCCATCCCCCCTACCTCCCACAATAAAAAAAGAACCTGTCATGTTCTCTTGTTCCCTCAATCAGGCTGTTCCGGGGAATGATTTAGATCACACATCAGCGTTCATCGATGTTTCGATTTTTGGTCATTACCCAACAGCTGATGTTTATTGATCGATTCGACTGTCGAGATCGTATCTTCTTCTTTGTCATATATTTTTCTGAGAGACGATGTTTTTCGGACCTTCTACAATAAAACACTCTGCCTCTTGCCATTTTCCCAGCCTATGATGTTTTGGATCCAAGCCAATTCTCTTTGTGTGTTTGAGGCATAAAAGACCCCGCTTAGTATAGACTTGTTCGATGAAGAATCACTTGACAATGAAGTGCTGATTCTTGATTATTTTAATTGTCTACCGTTTGGACTTTTAGCGAAAACATGTCGTTTACGTTTGCTTTCATGTCTGGGGGACAAAACGATAACTTGCGGTCTGCTTGGCTAAACGGAATTAGCACTTATAAGGTAATATTGACATTTCTCTTGAATACTTGATTTCGTGTTATATCATTTCCAAAGGGACACGAAGACAGCAAATGACCTGTGTCATAACTTCAGATTTCTTTAAAGATTAAGAGATGTCACGCTCCCGGAAGAATAATGATAATATCTCGAACATTTCTGATAACTGAGGGTTTTTTTTTCGTTTTGATCAGCTCTTAACAAAGTGTTTCAAATCTGTATGTCACAAAGGTTGTATTCGAGTCTATCTATCTATCTACCTATCAATCTATCTATCTATCTATCTATCTATTAAGGACAGAGAGTATAACGGCTGCCGGCCGTAAACGATGGATGGTTCGACGACCTCTGGGCCAGAGATGGGTTTTTTTACATGTCCTTTTTATGTTCACTTAATGTTACAAACAACCACTCAGTTTTTGTAAACAGTTCCTACTAGTATCTCGACTGATTGCGTACACTGCAGCACTTCATCATCATCATCATCATCATCATCATCATCATCATCATCATCATCATCATCATCATCATCATCATCATCATCATCATCATCACCAGCCTTTCTCACCCAATGCTAGAGTACAGGCCACCAACAAGACCTTTCCAACTTATACTCCTGTCCTTGGCTGATAGTCTCCACCTCTGTCCAGCTGTATCCCATCTACTGCAGTAGACCATGATAAAACTCCCTGGGGTAATTTCACTGCAACCGCACTCAAAAACTTCCTATTAAGATGCAAATGTTTTTCACCGAACAATCGAGCTGGCTCTCAAGAGTTCATCCAAGCCCTTACTGGATAGTATGATTTATAATTGAGCACTTTGTCCATAATTGTGGTATGCTGGAAAATAAAACAAAAAGTCGCTCTTTGGCAAAGATCGTTAAAAATGTCACCAATCAGCTAAATATTGTTATAACTAACTAAATCATTTAAGTCAATTTCGGTTCAAACCTCGGAAGCGTTGTGCATTCATCAAATTCATAACCGCCTGTGCAGCTGTACGTCATATTTTCTATGTGCGACTGAGAAAAAGCAAAGACCTTAGTAATTTTAGTCACACCACTAAGCAAGCGCGGGATTACAAAATAATAAAGTCTACCTCGGCACCCTCTGCCCCTCTCCCCTAGTTCATCTCTCTTTTCCTCGCCTCGGTGCCAGCAATTAATTATATACTGTATCTTATCTACAGCAAGGATGTCTTCTCTGAACTGACGCTCGATTCAGCCCAGCTCTCTTTCTTGTCAATCTTTCAGAAAACAAAGCCCTGCAAGTTTCGAAGCGGTCTACTAATTGGTGTCCTGGTGAGTATTAAGGGTATCAAACGCACAGTTATATGGAGAACAGATATAACTGAATGTCTTGAACCAGTAAACACACTTTAATACATTATGACTTTGATCACGCAGACCAATACTGATGATTACTACATCAAATGCATTGAGAAGGTAGTGTAAATAGCAATACCGTTAAAACATTTCGTGCCAATGATAGTTTTAGCTGTGGTGGAGGCTATGATTAGAGTGCAAGGGAAACGAAACAAAGAGTAAATTCCTAGTGAAAAATCACACATTAAGATACATAACCGTACATTGTATTAAAATATTAGTTGAAAGACAGAGGAAAAATTGGCTTACACAATGGCAGAAAATAGCTAGCTAGTGCACCCATGTTTAGCAGAGGTGTCCGGTGACCATTCATGCCTAACTAAAGCTGAATTATTGTCACTTACTAAATTTTGCGTCTTTTGAAGCCTGGCCTGCCTTGTTGTTATTTTAATAAAAGTAGTCCTAGAGGCTTTTGCGATTACATGAAAAGACCCAACGGATTTCTTTCCCACGCTAGGAATATACTTTTGAAGAATAACTGTTTTTTCCTGAAATGTAGATATACCCTTCAAAGCCTGTGATGGTTGAGTCAAAGCAACCTGCACCCTACCTGATTAAAATTTTGTGTCAATAAATCGTATCGTTAAAAATAATTACAAGAAATATAAAAATGTACTTATTTCGGCCTGATCCTAAACAGCTATCACAAACCTTTTTTATGCTTAAAATGTAACTTCAGGCTTTAACACATAATAAAATAAGATGTTGTTGTTGCTGTTTTCAAATCCCTTTATCTGCGAGTATTTCGCTCTTGGCAGCGCAAAGCCTCCCTCAAGTAACCACATGTCCTTGTCATCTGGTCAACGCCAGAGTAGAGCAGGGTTTGTAAGTTTGTAGGTGTGTGTAGGAGCTTGCGTCGAAGAACTGCCAGGTTTGGGCAGAATATGATAAGATAAGATAAGATAGAATCTACTACTTTGTTATCCCAGAGGGAAGTTTTTCTTGGCTGTACAGGACCGTAAAAACACATGCAAGTATACGTAAAAAAATCAATTTGTACAATACTCTCAGTAAAATTCAATATGAAAAGAGAAGTAAAGTTGACAAGATATACATTTCACATCAGATGCATCTTTCAACCGCCAGCAGGAATTTAATTACAAGACCTTTAGAGTTATGAGACTCATACTCGAAAGAGCAGTACACATTAATGCTTATTCTGAAAATAGTCTTATGCAAGATGGTAAAAGTCTTCTTTTACATCGTTCTCTCTTCTATTTTTAGAGACATTTATCTGCCGAGGGGTGATCTGACAATTTACGCAGAAAGAGGATGTGCTGGTTAATTCATACAGTTTATCTTTTTTATGCTAGTTCTGTTATACAACTAATTCATCAGTTCTATCAAAATCATATCCAGCGATCTTGCTGGCTTTCTTAATGTTTCTTTCAATTTTTTCTTTATCTGTCACTCTTCCATTCCCAGGCCATCAACAAATACAATAATTTGTTACTACTTCAGAGCCAAACACAGAATATTACTTTAACACAGCAGATTCAAACAGAAATGAATTTGCCACTTCAGAGTCAAGCACAGCATATATTTTCACAGAGAAATTTAGGGCAAACGACCCTGTTAGACATTAATTAACACCATTACACCACTTGCTCCTAAACTCAGCAGTAAGTCCTATGAATTCACACCAAATCAGGCAATGGCTGCATACTAATTTAAAAAAAAATAATAAAGAATAAAAATCGACAAAAAATTTATGCAGCTCTATTATTTACAACATCATGGCAATAAAAATGGTCTTGTTAAATGAGTCAGTTTTGTTTTTTTTCTAATTGAGGTTACCCTTAACACAACGAGTTTTTAGGGCTCCAGTATACCCCACACATCGCGCACGTACAATGACACAATTATTGTAACTCCATGATACATAGTTTTAAGAAAATTGGATTTAAAATTCATACACTTTTCGCTAAAATGGTTTTACGTCTTCATGAAACTGTACAAAAAATTATACAGGTCAGACTTTCTCCTGTGTTGGACACAGTGTGCAGGGCATATGTTTTAGTAATGTGTCCTGTGTAACTCAGTTCTAGGAAAAGTGGAAGTTGGACCCCTGTCATTCTAAGAGAGCTGTATTGTAGTTCCAGCGATAGCGCAGTTCCAAGAGGAAAAACAACAACAAAAAACGTAACAACTGGAGTTTCTTGTTATTTCTTTCCCAAAGTTATACGGGAGAAGCAGTTTTCAATATTGTAGACTAGCAATCTTTTGCCCCAACCATAATATTATTAAGTGTGGGATTTTCTAGTAAGCAAAACGAAAAATAGTACAGTGACAGAACACCAGACAAAGAGAAAGATAGCAAAGCAGACGTTATTTATCCATCTCGCTATCCGTTTGTAGGACCAGCCGTGGGAATGCTTAGGGGAATAGTTCTCATCTGGAATTTCGTCCATATCCATAGGTAGCTTCAGTTCGGGATAGACACATTTCTCTTGGTTCACGAATGCCACTGACGATTTGGAGGAGGCTTTCCAGGACGGTCTGATGGGGCTCATTTTTTCTTTTAGTCTACCGACGGCGTGCCTCTGGGAAAAAATAATAATGATAATAATAATAAAATAGTAATGATAATAATAATAATAATAATAATAATAATAATAATAATAATGATAATAATAATAATAATAATGATAATAATAATAACAACAATAAAAATAAAAACAATAATGACGATGACAATAATAGCCTGCATCTGTATAAAACTCGAACCCACACAAGAGTACTCTCTGAGTGCTTTACGTGGCGTGACTACTGAGAGAAAATCTTCACACATACAACATAAAAGCATAAACATTTCATATGAAACAAGAAAACGAGTTAAATCACATAAGAGATACCTTTTTCAAAAGTATGTTAATTATAAACACATCAGGACGTTTACAATAAACAGATGTGTTGACATTAAAATTCAAAAATGCTCTCTGTGAGGCAAACTTACCTCTTCTTTATAGTGGAAGAAGGAGACAATGACAGTGACGATGACGGTGAGGAGGGAGATGACGAGGAGGATGGAGATGTAGATGAGAAGGAGAGCCATGTCTGTGGCAGACCGCGGCAGCATTGTGCTAGTGAGGCTTAGACACAACGTGAGGGCCAGGAGTACGGTGATGCCTGTGAGAAACAAAGGGAATATTTGTGTAGCATCGTGGTGAAATCAGTCTCTCGTCATAATAATGAAATCGAAGACACCGGCATTTTTTCCGGTCGTTGGAAAATTCTGATAAACTTTTACAAATTTTTGAACATCATTAATGTCCATGTCAAAATACACATACACATTTCTGTATGGATTCTACTTACTGACGCTGATCAAAGGCATACACACTTTTTAGGTAAATTTACAGCTTCCTAGGACGCTCAAGCTCTGGAAGCCACTAACATTTTGTAGCCATTTTCTCACTTATTCTTTCTCTAACAGCAGTTGACTTTCACCTTCGATTGCAAATATCTCAACTTCTATTAAAGAAAGAAGAACGACGACTTGATTTCACCATGTGACATAACTAGAGTATTTTTCCTCTTCCTTCACCAATACTTATTCATTAGATATATATTTTAGCCAATCACCCCTCCCCTCCCCTCCCCTCCCCTCCCCTCCCCGACCCCTAGAAATCAACACACTCTGTTTTATTGCAACCCTCCCCCCACCCACTCTCACACAATTCCTTGGTATCTTGATGCCGTTTGCTGTTGTATATGCTTGAAATACTTCCCATTGTGGTCACTGACATGCATTACCTAGAACTGATTTTAGCGATACATGGCCATTGCCTAGCCAGCTCGAGGTAAACTACACATCAATGGCAGTTGCTTACAACCTGGATACCTTGATTCTGGCGATACATGGCAATTGCCAAGTCAGCTCGCGGTAAACTACACATCAATGGCAGTCAGTGGCATCCTGGATACCTGGATACCTGGATACCCGGAGGCGTAATCTCTGACTCACAGGGTGAGGTGTAATGACACTCCATCTGTCACGGTCACGGGCTGCCGTTGCACATACTGCCATATCCAGGCTAGTCTATGTTCTTTTGTTTTCAACGACAACAAGCCTATCGTAGTCAGTAAGTGGTTGCAAATACTTTACGTTATAATACAGAAAATAGTTCGACGACCAGCCCAGACTGAGAAGGTTTCAAGCATACTGGGATACTCGATTAATATAACATCCTTCCGCAAGAATTGAATCGCCGTCTTCCTCGCACCACAGCTTAAAAAAACCCAAAGATCGTACATAACAAAATAGTTCACTCCTCTCTTTGAGCCAGTTTAAAAAAGTGTCCTTAAAAATCCGGCGGCGCCCTCTTCTAAAAGATGCGGACTTTGCGAACAGAGTTACCCTACTTGTGTGAAAAACAATGGAAAGCGAAACTAACAAACTATGCTTTTCCTATTCTTCTTCTGTAGAAACGAAAGAGAGCTTCAAAACAAAGACATCAGCGCCTTCTGAACCAATGCGTGGACTTCCGCGGACACTTTTTTTGGCCGAGTGAACTATCTTGTTATGAAAGATCTTTGACAATACTTAAATAACAAAGTCAATAGTGCTTACCAAAACTGAGTTTCTCTCCTGATTCCTGTGGTATGAGGAAGACCATGATGTTGAGAAGGGAAAGGACCATGATGGGTAGTATAGTGTTCATGAACAGGAACATTGGCCGTCTACGGAGCTTGATCTCGATCTGTAGGCGTTTGTTTGTTTTATTAAAGAGGAAAACATCGACATAATAATGGCCATTTAGTGCTAGGCAAAATAAGACAGACAGTAACAACAGAGGGAGAGAGACGTAATTTGCTTGTTTGGGTAGAGAAGAACAGTGACACAATAATGGTTATTTTGTGCTGGAAAAAATGAGGCAAACAGACAGATGGCAATAACAGGGGGAATGAAAAGAAGTCTGTTTGTTTGAATAAATTGACACACATCGGCATGGTAACGGTCTATAGTGCTGGGAATAATAAGACAAGACAGACAGAAAGAAAGGAAGGAAAGAAAAGAAGTAGGATCTATAAATAGCGTGCTCCAACCACCTTTAATCGGTGAACTGTTTAAAAAAAATACAAGGTAAAATCAAATAGTCATTATAATTTCATCATCATCATCATCATCATCATCATCATCATCATCATCATCATCATCATCATCATCATCATCATCATCATCATCATCATCATCATCATCATCATCATCATCATCATCATCAAAAACATAATGATGTTTTCCTTGAAGCATGGTTACTACATTGTCATGTTGACAATAGTTACAAAAATGATATCCGCCATGTAACAAAAAACAATATAAATTATAGTTACAGTTTATTTTTGGGGGAAATGTTTATACACCCACCCCCACCCCAACCCTTTTACTCCCTTTTTCCCGTTCCTTTGCTTTTTCATTTATACTTTGATGAAACATTTCCCAATGTTAAATTTGAAATAGTTACGGTTATATCTAGATCTAGATCAGTAGCAGTCAGTTTGTATCCTTGCGAAAGGAATTTTACAGGAATTTCCCTCATTTCACTTAGGTTGGATTGTGCACCAGGCTATTGACAGATCTTGTCAATCTGGTAGTGTTTGAGCGCATGCAATCTGCAGCTTGCACTGTATGCTTCTTGGGAGGCCGATAATGTTCTGAGTGTTTTAGGGTCTTTTGGGCTAATAAACAATAATTGTTTAGCGCACAGAGCAATCTCCTTCTCCTCCTCCTCCTCCTCCTCCTCCTCCTCCTCCTCCTCCTCCTCCTCCTTCTTCTTCTTCTTCTTCTTCTTCTTCTTCTTCTTCTTCTTCTTCTTCTTCTTCTTCTTCTTCTTCTTCTTCTTCTTCTTCTTCTTCTTCTTCTTCTTCTTCTTCTTCTTCTCCTTCTCCTCTTTCTCTCTCTCTTTTCCTCTCTCTCTCTCTTCTTCCTCTCTCTCCTTCTCTCTCTTCTTTCTCTTCTTCCTCTTCTTCTTCTTCTTCTTCTTCTTCTTCTTCTTCTTCTTCTTCTTCTTCTTCTTCTTCTTCTTCTTCTTCTTCTTCTTCTTCTTCTTCTTCTAATTATCATAATTATTATTTTATTAACAATATTTTTTTAAAAATTGTTTTTATAATCATTGAATTATTATGATTATTACATATTGTGTTACTATTTCTACTAATATCATTATTATGACTGTTGTTATTATTATCGTTGAATTATCGTTAGTATCATCATTATGACTATTACATATTATTATTATTGTGTTAATATTATTACTAATATCATTATTATTATTATTATTTATTAATATTTTCGTTATTATTAATATTATTATCATTATTATTATTACTATTATTATTATTATTATTATTATTATTATTATTATTATTATTATTATTATTATTATTATCATCAATATTTCTTTATTAATATCGTCTTTATCGTTGTTATTATTACTGTTTCGATTATTATTATTATTATTATTATTATTATTATTATTATTATTATTATTATTATTATTATTATTATTTTTACTAATCTGTTTATTATTATTATCATTTTATTTTTGCAGTTATTATTATTATTACTTTTATTATTATCATTATTATTATATTATTATTATTATTATTATCATTATTATTATTATTATTATTATTATTATTATTATCATCATTACTATCATTACTATTATCAGCACATTGACAACCTGTTGACCTATGTTCCTGATTGTTCCTTACTTCAATGGGTGCCAAGTTGTCATCCGAAAGTTTACTTCCATAAGCGATGATTGTTGCGTTGAGAAGATCCCATTCCCCGTGGGGCTTCAGGACGCCCGTAAACACCGTGGTTGTCTCGGAAACGAACTCGACCTCAGCAAGTATATAGTTCATGCTGAAGAACTGAATAATATAGGAGTGAAGAAAGAAATAAGGGGTCAGTGGAAGGTTGAGTGGGATGTGGGGCGCAGGGAGGGGGGGGGGCGTGTCGTCAGAGTCAGGATAAGATACCTAACTTTTTAGCAATGAATCTGGTTTTCGATAACAAAAGTGCATTATGTAATAATACTATGCCATTAACCAATTTGAATTTTAGTGACTGTTGTTCGCAGAGAATAGCCCATTTATTTTGATTATCTGATACTTTCTTTAGAAGTAATTGATTCACCAAGTTTTAAAATATTATAGCCATGAAAACACCTTTTGAGCTATACAGCTTCCTTTCTGTGAAGCTCTTCGAACGCCAAAGAGGTTAAGACGAAACTAGTCAGAGAGAAAGAGAGTTTGTAGTTTTATCCTTTTTAAAAATAAGTGTATTATTTTTTCAGTATTTATGATCGTCAGCCCATGTCACTGAAAACGCTCATTCATTTATACGTTTCCATGATGAAATAATACAGGTTGTGAATCATATAACTAATAAAAGAAAAAGAAGTTGGAAAATGCATCCTCGTATCCATTGCTTTTAGTTAATTAATGTTTGACTTGAATTTCAGTACCTTGAAACTAATAGTTTACTTTTTTTTTTTTACATAGTTAAGCAAAACAGGCAGAGTGAATTCATTTTCAGATTTTAGTTCATTGCTTTTTGTTGACTGCTTTAACTTCATTTTACTAAAGACTTAAGAGGAAGCATTCGGGCACTAATAGTAAATTATATGATATCTTATCAAAAGAAAATACATATCTGGTTAAGAGAATAGATGGCTGTGCATGTAGTGCCCTCTAACAACCGTGTCCTCCACCCAAAAAAAATAAAAAATATATATATTAAAAAATAATTGAAAAATCGCCAGATTTCTCCATGATATTTTTAGGAAACTGGTAAATAAATTAAACATGGCAAAGTCCGAAGCGTTATCCAACGTTTCCTTGTATACACTCAGAATAGTGTGTGCTCTACTGTGGTTCGCTGTTGTTTCCTACCAAACATCTATCGTACTCCTTTTCTTTACAAGTTACGCACTTGAAATACGTGCAATCTTCGACAACTATAATAATATAATCAATTGTGTTGCATTTTGCAGTTAAACTCGTACTAATACTAAATCAAAAACCAAAAGAAAAAAAAAGTATAGTTCCCTCACACCTCCAGTGTGCACGTCTGTTCATCGAAAGGGAAGTTGGTCACGTCCATCTCACAGTGCACGTTGAAGAGTGCGCCCGGAATCCATGAAGCGTATCCTGATTTGTCCACTAGTAGAGGCCTGTGGATGGCAGGTTATCGGAACGGCGTAAATACGTAATGGCATAATATGTCGGAACGGCATAATTTTTGTTATAGTAACGGCGCATACGTCTCTTTGATCATGATAGTCGAATACTACATAGTAGGTTCAATTTTGCACATTAAATCGACCGAATACTTAGTGTGTATGTTTCTCTGCTTGCGAGTCACGAGTCCCGCACTTTTTGTTTTTGTAAAGTGTTTTACGGCGCTCGCAACTGCATAAGGTCACATGAGCGCGCGGGACACTCCTAATATTTTTAGTTGGTAGAAAATTTTGAATTTTTCCCGGGTGGCTGCCGAAGCCTACTCTTATCGATTTTAGACCACCAGGGATCTTTAACGTGCGCAACTTGCACACGGGCTCTCCGAGATTTTTCGCTCTTGTCCGAGAAGGCTAGGTGTAGATCTTTCCTACCTGAAGATCAGGGGTGTGGCTGAAAGACAGCAGTAAGAAGTCCCGCACTTTACCAGTACTTACTATAATGTGTCCCGCTGTGGTGTACAAGTGTCCGTAAAGTCACGTGAATCATTCTCAAGATGAAAATGACAACGAACAGAAAGCGCAAAGCTGACAGGGAACATGAAAAAAAAGATTCGAGTTGATAACCAGCTACAAACAAGGACAAATTTATCTGCAATAATCGGGTTTATCTTTCTCATTCCTAAAGTAATCTTCCATGAACTGCTGTCGGCGATACATACGCCGTTCCAATATACATTCCCTATTGTTCTCAGTACAATAAATTTGAAAACTACGCCGTTCCGATATACTGCCCTGTGGATGGCCACATTGAGGGTGCTATGGTATGGCTGTTCCCTCTCGTGTAACACAGCATTATGATGTGGTGTGTACAGTATTGTTCTATGGTATGGCATAGTGCTGTAGTATAGTACAATGGAATGGCATTGTTAGTATTGCAATGTGCTATGGCATAACATTATTAGTAAATACTGTGGTTTGGTACCACGGTCTGGTATTGTGCTACGCCCACCCCCTCCAACCCCTACCCCCCCCCCAGTACAGTGCTACTGACTGAAGTGTCTTTAGGCCATTCCCAAAAAGGGGGATATTAACATGTTCTTAAGCATAGTAGACTTGTAAATGGGCTGATTTATCAATGTTATGCTAATGCTGTGCCGGAACAACATAGAGGGAATTGCTGCTTTTTCTTTCCCCATCCTTACTATCGTCATTTTTTCTCTACTTCTGCTTTTTTGTCACTTTCTTCTGATCTGCTATTTCCGGGGTGCCTTGATAGTCGAAGCAGACTTTGTGCTGTAGAGGCTAGAGAGGTGAGCAAAGTAAGGGTGATGTGATTTTCCGTATGGACTTCTCTGTTGACATCAACCCCTTGGTGCTCATATTGCCTTATGCACTTGTGAGCGCCGTAAAATCTTACTAAAACAAACACATTGTGCTATGGTATGTCTCTCATTTTCTCTGTCTCTCTCTCAGTCTCTCTGTCTCTCTCTCTCTCTCTTTCTTTCTCTCTCTCTCTCTCTCTCTCTCTCTCTCTTTCT
>NW_004797294.1:349384-364482 GCF_000002075.1 Aplysia californica | reverse complement strand
TTGTCCGAGAAGGCTAGGTGTAGATCTTTCCTACCTGAAGATCAGGGGTGTGGCTGAAAGACAGCAGTAAGAAGTCCCGCACTTTACCAGTACTTACTATAATGTGTCCCGTGTTGTGTACAAGTGTCCGTAAAGTCACGTGAATCATCCTCAAGATGAAAATGACAACGAACAGAAAGCGCAAAGCTGACAGGAAAGATGAAAAAAAAAAGATTCGAGTTGATAACCCGCTACAAACAAGGACAAATTTATCTGCAATAATCGGGTTTATCTTTCTCATTCCTAAAGTAATCCTCCCTGAACTGCTGTCGGCGATACATACGCCGTTCCAATATACCTTCCCTATTGTTCTCAGTACAATAAATTTGAAAACTACGCTGTTCCGATATACTGCCCTGTGGATGGCCACATTGAGGGTGCTATGGTAACACAGCATTATGATATGGTGTGTACAGTATTGTTCTATGGTATGGCATAGCGCTGTAGTATAGTACAATGGAATGGAAGTGTTGGTATTGCAATGTACTATGGCATAACATTATTAGTAATTACTGTGGCATGGTACCACGGTCTGGTATTGTGTTACGCCCCCCTCCAACCCCTACCCACCCAGTGCAGTGCTACTGACTGAAGTGTCTTTAGGCCATTCCCAAAAGGGGAGATATTAACATGTTCTTAAGCACAGTAGAATTGTAAATGGGCTGATTTATCAATGTTATGCTAATGCTGTGCTGGAACAACATAGGGGGAATTGCTGCTTTTTCTTTCCCCATCCTTACTATCGTCATTTTTTTTCTCTACCTCTTCTACTTGTTTGTCACTATCTTGTGATCTGCTATTTCCGGGGTGCCTTCATAGTCAAAGCAGACTTTGTGCTGTAGAGGCTAGAGAAGTGAGCAAAGTAAGCCTGATTTTCCGTATGGACTTCTCTGTTGTCTTCAACCCCTTGGCGCTCTATTGCCTTATGCACTTGTGGCGCCGTAAAATCTTACTTAAACAAACACTTTGTGCTGTGGTATGTCTCTCATTTTCTCTCTCTCTCTCTCTCTCTCTCTCTCTCTCTCTCTCTCTCTCTCTCTCTTTATTTCTCTACATATGCTCCTATCTCAACCCCCACCACCTTTCCCTAAACAGAACCTTAAGCATAACACAAAACAAATGAAAATCTCACACAAAATCATCCTTAAAGATGTCTCTTTCTCCAACCGTGTTTAGAAGCATAACCCGAGGTCTCCAGATTTGTTGAGGCTTCGGGTGAATAACTGTAACACCGCCGTATTCGCTTTCGTTCCAAGTTAGACGCTTTGGAGGAAAACAAACAAACAATTAAGAAAACAAACAACTGAATGCCAACACATTCATAAAAACTCACATCTATCTATCTATCTATCTATCTATCTATCTATCTATCTATCTATCTATCTATCTATCTATCTATCTATCTATCTATCTATCTATCTATCTATCTATCTATCTATACCCATTTGATTGAAAGAGTTAGATGAAAATTTTAATACTAATAAAAAAACAAGGACTAACATCGTGGATCCTCGATTTCTGCAAGTTTGCAACGAATCAACCAAAAACAAGACAATTGTATGACTTGTAAGGAATAGGTTTAATGTGGCCTGGCCAACTCTGAAGAGAAACTGAAGAGGTGGGAATCAAAATTGTAACGTCTATGACCCCAACCCCCTCCCACACACGCGCACATTTTAAAAACAAAGGAAAAAAACTGGAACAAAAGCATTAAGAACCCCCCCCAGCCTTCCTCCCCCATTTCTCTCTCCAACTCTCACCCCCCCCCCCTTTCCAAGAAGGAAAACAAAGGAAAAAGCATGAATAAAGAAAAAACAAACAAAACTAACAAAACATTTAAGTTAAATAATATTTTAGAATTCGCACAAGGCTTTCTATACTTCAACATTTAGAATATGAATTTCGACAAAATGTTTCCTGAACACATGCAACCAATCCCACAAATTAAGAAACTGCAATTATATAAATATATATCAAAGCAAATAAACAAGCATATGAACAATGTCTGGCAACATGTAAAGTTATTTTACTATACCTGATCAAACCAGCTCAGTCTGAGAAAACCGTTACAGGTGAATGTTGCAGTGACGTCATCAAGACCAACAATGTACATCAAAGTAAAGTAAACTTGCACCTTCAGTACACTAGCCTGGTCGTCAGTAGGTCTCACCTGAAACCGTAAAACACAATGCAAAAAAAGTGACCATGATGAACTATCAACAAAGAGAGAAGAGAGCATTCGCTAAAGAAGATCTGGCTCTGACATAAAAAAGCTTGCTGAAGAAAAAAAAGCTAAATGAACACAAGACGAGGAATCTAACGATTATAAATTCAGCTAAACGCATAATACATCAGACTATATATATATTTTTTTTTTATTTTTATAGAGAGCCCTTCTTATTCATAATACTTTTATGTTCACAGTGTGATGTGAAGATGGCATTTGAATGTGTTGTGACAGTACAGATACAATCTCTGCTTATTATTTGTTAGCGTTAATTAAAAGATCGTATGTTTGTATGTTATACACGACAAATATGTTGTGTCAAGATAACGGTATTGTAACGGGTCTAGAGGTGTATTGTCCCGGTTTGGAGCCTGTTGAAAAATACTATTTTTGATTATTAGTATTAGTATTTATTGTATTAATGACAAGGCAGAGTAATAATATTAACAGTGGTAGGTACTCACGTCTGGGTTATAAACACTTGGGCTAAGTTTGTCGTCGTAAAGTGCTTTGGTTTGTTCGTATGTCTGCGCTGAGGCAGATAGGAAGAAGAGATATAATATCGGTATACTTTTCTTCATAATGAACAAAAATTTGACTAAGGCACAGAAATACAAACTTCATCTAAAGAAAACATTCTTTTATAGATTTGACTCCACAGATTCCCTGCCTCTTCTAGTACGGACTATGACCCGTTTGAACCCAACCAGTTTCTGGAATGGCCTGAACAGGTTGACCGGATTCAATTCCTAGACGCTCTTTCGTTCTCTCTCTCTCTCTCTCTCTCTCTCTCTCTCTCTCTCTCTCTCTCTCTCTCTCTATATATATATATATATATATATATATATATATATATCTCTCTCTCTCTCTCTCTCTCTCTCTCTCTCTCTCTCTCTCCCCATGTGTCTCTCTCTCACTTTCCCACTCTGTCTCTTTCTGTAGCTCTCTACTCTCTCTACCCCTCCTCTCTCCTCTCCCATTTTGGAGGTATCCACCACGGAAACACAAGCGTCATTTAATATTATGTAACTTCTCGTTGAACTGTGGTTTCATGGAATCAGTTTCCTATAATGGCCTTAGAGCGCTTTGTTGACTTGCCTTTTTGTAAAGTATGTGGTCTTTGGCAGAAAGTATAATGAAACTTTGTACCGTTTCTAACTATTAGTGTACCGACACATTTGAGTAGCTCTGTGGGAGTCCACTCACCACATAGTTGTGTACATACCAAATGGAGGGGTGCTCAAAAACTTTTATTGCACTGCTTTTGTGTTTTGACTCCAGCATTAGGCAACATTAGGAGGTGGAGAGAGAGAGAGAGAGAGAGAGAGAGAGAGAGAGAGAGAGAGAGAGAGAGAGAGAGAGAGAGAGAGACTGGATGGGTGGGTGCGAGAGAGACATAGATTGATAGATAGATCGATAGATAGATCGATAGATAGATAGATCGATAGATAGATAGATAGATAGATAGATAGATAGATAGATAGATAGATAGATAGATAGATAGATAGATAGATAGGTAGATAGATAGATAGATAGAGAAACTAAAGATAGAGAAGGGGAAAGAGGTGTAGAGGGCGAAAGAAAGATAGAGAGAGAAAGAGAACGAGAGAGAGAGAGAGAGCGAGGGGTGGGAGAGAGAGTATGTGTGTGCATGTGTGTGTGTGTGTGTGTGTGTGTGTGTGTGTGTGTGTGTGTGTGTGTGTGTGTGTGTGTGTGCGAGAGAGAGAGAGAGAGAGAGAGAGAGAGAGAGAGAGAGAGAGAGAGAGAGAGGGGGGGGGGTTCAGCAAACATATCTTTACACCTTATTCGCTAAGTGTCAAATTAAAAAAAATTGATCTGATTATCTCGAGCTTTTAATACAGTGTGGGCATACTATGTGTCAGTAATGAGTACTGTACAACTCAGTTCTCGCAAACAGTGGAATAAGGAAATTCGACAGAAAAAAAGAGATGGGAAGACATCATAACTGAATGTGCAGGTTTAAAGTTGAATGAAGCCCTTCGATATACTGAAAGTAAGTAAGTAAGTAAGTAAGGAAGTAAGTAGGTAAGTAGGTAAGTAGGTAAGCAAGTAAGTAAGTACGTAAGTAAACAGTTTAAGAACTTGTAGTTTCTCTAGCTGTTTATAAAGTGCTTACAACGTCTGACAGGCCCAGGTTCTCTCAAGTGCTGCGCTTTGCTCCATTTTGGAGAAAGGTTGATTGATATTGTTACAAGAGGTAGTACCGATTTATACAGTAGTCGGTGTTTTTTTCTGTTCTTTTTTTGTTGTTCCCTGTCCATTTTTTAAAACCAAATTATCGACATACGATAAGAAGAAAAAGGTTCGCATGACAGTGTTAAGTATTACATACATAATTATTGTATCATGTTAGCCTAATTTGTGACGATTTGTTAAAACTGTAATCATGTTTTACTTTCCAAGTGAAATTTCCAACGTCCATCACTTTTCGTTAAGTGTTAAATTGCCATACATATTTAAAAACGCGCAATGAGAATGTTGATAACATTAGCAATTACAATCCAGGCTTTAGAGATCACCATGTACTGACATAGATGACGACAGAACTGTTATTAAATAGAGATTCAAGGAAGACAGACGTATGTCAAGGAGTTGAGAGCAAAGATGACTTTAAATATGATGGTGGCGGTGGCTGGTGTTATGAGATGGTGTTTATTATGCAATTAACTATTGAGCAGACATGCGTCCCTACACTGTCAGCTGGGTGTTTGGGATATTTATGCTAGTCATATCGTCCTCTGCTCCAATGAGTCACGAGGGACGTGGGCACCCTTTATCCTGTTCCTCACCGGAACAATCTTTAACATCACCGAAATGTTTCGAAAACGTGAGCACAGACTCGTCTTTGGTGGCTTTGTTAGCGTTAACCTATTCTGTTGGGCCAAGACAAGAGAAGGGGGGGGGGGGGGGGGGGGGGGGACGACCTAAGTTGATAGACAGTATAGAGGCATGTTGGTGTCTTCGTAAGTGGGTAGTAGGTAGCGGGCTGACAAACAGGTTAAACATTTTATGACACACGGTAGTCAGAGTCTAATCCCCAATCTTTTGCCCCCATTATTCCTTTCGAGGCCTATTAAACATGGAGTTGCGGATACAAATAATTAGACATAATTATAGTTATCCGTGTAGCAAATATATAAACTGTGTACTCCCATGTTAGAAAGAAGGGAGAGAGTAAAGAGACTATTTGAGTTTGGTCTCAAAAAGGTCCTTGAGATGCGCCAAAATCTAGAGACTACACTACTTAGTCGGAGACAAAACAACACAAACAAGTACTGACTAAATGAGGCTTCTTGAGTCATATGATATGAAAAATGAAAGAATAGTCCTTGACTAGCCCACTTCTTGCCTTAACCTCTCGACCAGTATTGATTTCCCCAAAGTGTCAAATTAATGTAGGTTGTAAATCGATTGAGGCAAGAATGGAAGCCTTTCCCTTTGTCTACTGTAGATAAATGATCCATTAAGAGCTTTTAAAACGGCCCTCTATTCCATGTTGAGAAGCCTGAATAGAGGCTGAAATAATTCTACTGCTTATAAGCTAAATAATTTAATGATAACCAATTTGCAAACATCTTGCTATACTGTGTTGTCCCTTCTATCTTCATTACTAGATATTAGAAAAACAACAAAGGACAATAGAATGCTTTTAGAGTAATAGATAGTTTATTCCACTCCAGTCATGATAGGAAAAAAAAGTGAATATTGCAAAAAGTGCAAGAATGTAAGTTATTTTTATTATATATTTTTTCAGCCTATTGCATATTTCAGTCTGGATATTCAGGACAGCTTCATTGTATTATACCTTACCTCACTTCTATATCGTATTTTGCATCAGGATGATTTTTTATTTGCGATTGAAGAACAAAACGCTGTAGTCATTTAAGTCAAACCATCAAGCATGCGTATGATTTTAATACGCACTGCCCATTGTGTTATACCCCACCCTGAAAAAAGCACAATGCATATCATTATTTCATGTTTTCGCATTGGTACCAGTTATATATTGCATCTTTTATCAGTTTTCCCATCTGTACTAGTGTTTGAGCGATCCAGTACAGTTTTTTTCCCCGTGAATCTTTCGAATGGTATAGCCCTGAAAAGTTTGAAGCAGCCTACTGGTTTTCTGTTAAGTTTCAAACGCATATTAAAATCGAGAGCAGAAAATTATAGAGTGTCTTGAACCAATCAGTATATTTTAATAGAATATAATAACATTTATCATATGTAGCAATGCAAAAAAAACCAACATGAAATGCATTGAGGTGGTAGTGTAATTATAATACTGTTATTGCAAGTGCATTGCGCTAGGGATAGTTTAGGGGGGTTGTGGCAGGGGTGGCTATGGTTACAGTGCACTTGAAAAATGAAGCATAAGCAAAATCCCTGTAAATATACCACATATACAAGATGCATAAACATATAGAACGAATGAAATGAAAGACTGGGGAGAAAGAGGCTTTAACAATATCAGAACATAGCTAATTGGAGCACAAATAAATAATCATTCGGTTTTGTTTTTAGAGAGGCTTTTGATGAAAATATGTCTCTCGAAATCTCTGGGCTGTTGTTACTCATAAGATTTTGCTTCATCTAAACCCTGCATTATGGCGTATCCAAGAAAAGTAGTTAAAACATCAATCTGTTGGAGACATTGAGAGGTTTTTTGGTATAACCGGCAAAGACCAATTTGGTTTCGTTCTCATGTAATGAATAATATGCTTTTGGATAATGTAATATGTTTATTTGTCTGCTGAAACGGAGGTATCCTTCAAAGACTGTGTCGGTAGAGTCAAAGAATCCTTCCTCCTCAAAGACTGAAACTTTAGTTTTATGAAGAGTAAACGTTTATTCGATTACAAGAACTATGGCAATGTCATTCCTTACCACATTTAAAATCCTTCACCTATTTATTGGAAACCCGATATATGCTGAAGATATGACTTCAGAGTCAAACAAAGAACATTTTCCACGTATAAATTTAAGGCAAACGACCTAGGAAATAATAGGTATCACAAAAAATTGCTACACCTTAGGTGTCCCAAACTGTCACTAAGCAAGATGAAATCACACCAAGACAAACGATAGTTACACGAAAAAAAGCACGAAAAAAGTATGCAGTTTTATATATACAACCAACAACCTGGCCACGAAACATCGATCCTTGTGAAGTTGTAAGTTTTTTCTTGAGCATAACAAATTCACAGTCTTGTCTATAAAATAGTTTTACGTCTTCGTAAAACTGAAAAAAAAATCAGGTCAGATAGTCTCGAGCTTTGGACACAGTGTGCACGGCATCTGTGTCATAAAGTGCTTTGTGTAACACAGGTGCTGCAACGGTTTACGAGAGACGCCAGCCATTCTAAGGGATCGATATAACATTTCAAACGACAATGCAGGCCTAAGAAACGAAAACAAAAACAATTACATCACAAAACAAATGAAACGAACAAACAAAACTTGAGTTTGCGGCAAAACAAAGACAAAAACAAATAAAACAAACAAACAAACAAAATGCTTGAGTTCTCAGCTTTTGCTAAAAGTAAAACGAAGGATAGTGGGGATCAAGTGGTACGATCGAGTCACTAATGCTCAACTGTAGGAAAGAACAAGCCAAAGGCCAAAATAGGAAGACATACAGGTGAAGAAATGGAAATGGATTGGACACACCCTGAGGAGACCCCCGACAAGCATCACCAGGCAGGGTTTAACGTGGAACCCACAAGGAAAACGTAAGAAGGGAAGACCAAAGATGACATGGAGGCGAGCGGTACAAGCGAAAATTGAAAAAAGGGGGGACATCATGGAAACAAATAGAAAAGGATGCTCAAGACAGGCTTCGCTTGAGTAATGCTGTTGATGGCCTGTGCTCCATTGGGAGTTAAAACGGGCAAGAGAGAGAGAGAGAAAACGATAGCAGCAGTTGTCGATGCCATCTTCTACTTCTATCATATTATCAAGTGTGGACACTTCTAGTAAGCAAGATGAAAAATATTACAGTGACAGAACACCAGGCAAAGAGAAAGATAGCACAGGAGACGTTATTTATCCATCTCGCTATCCGTTTGTAGGACCAGCCGTGGCAATGCTTAGGGGAATCGTTATCATCTGGAATTGCGTCCCTGTCTGTTGGTAGCTTTAGTGCAGGATAGACACTTTTCTTTTGCTTCTCGGATGACACTGTCGATTTGGCAGACCCGCTCTGGAACGATCCCACAGGCCTCACTGTTTCTTCTTGAGTACTGACGGCCTTCCTCTGTGAAAAGGATAATGATAATAATAATAGCAACCATAATAATGATAAAAAATAAAATGAATAATAATAGCAATAATAATAATGATGATAAACTGTAAAAACTAACACTTCCTACCCCCCCCCCCCCCCCGCCTTGTGTCATTTCCGTATTAGAATGACATTGTCCAAGAGAACCACCTGTCTAAGATGACCACCTGTCTCTTCAATAATGGGCTGTCGTTTTTATAAAGGTTCGACAAAACAGAAATTAGAAGTGAAAATGACCATTATACTTCGTTGCATTTTTCTCTTTAGCTCTGTGTCCTACCTTTTATCCAGACCATTGCCTCGGTATGTTTAACGAAAATGTCATGGAGAAATAGAGAACGTATTCCATCTGTTCTATTATATGAGCGACTGAAATGGAACATTTGGGAACTTTACAATTCTACACAGACGGATTGAGCTCAATTTTATCTAGTATCTCGATATGTGAGGCGAGCTGACAAAACGAGTTACTTCTCGACATCCACAAATGGAGACATTGCCCAAAAATTGACACAAGGGTCAAATTTTTAAGATTTTTTATCGATGCCATATTCGTTAAGTATTACATACCTTTTATTTTAAGCTTATAAATTGTAACAACTTCATCCATACCATATGTGTGATGTATGTATTCATTTAACGGCCTGAATCCGAGAAGTAACTCATTTTGTCAGCACGAGTCACATATATCATATTGGACCTTGCCTCCCCCTCAGCCCGTGTTGGCCCTGACAGGCAGGGTCGAAGCAACTCCCCTCCTTATTGACCTAAATAGTGTCGATATGGACGTAACACTTCACTATTACAGACAAATATAACATAGCATTAGAATGCATTGGTATTGCCTATTGTCATTTCGAAGGAATGCTCAATCTACAAGGCAATAAAAGAGGAACGGCAAACAAATACTCAGTTGAGAGGAAACAACAACAAAAAAACCCCAACTAAGAGCGCTCATATGACCTTATGCAATTGCAAGCGCCGTAAAACCCTCTACTATAAAAAACAACAACAACAAAGCAAAACAAACAGAGCAATAATGTTACTTTTTAATTTTAAAAAACATAAAAACTACACACAACTCGACAGTCTGGTACACAGAAAGAAAAACCAAGTTAACAATAAAAAGGTACAGTGACATGTACATGTAACAAACACTTCCCGTTATGCAAACTTACCTCTTCTTTATAGTGGAAGAAGGAGACAATGACAGTGACGACGACGGTGAGGAGAGAGATGACGAGGAGGATGGAGACGTAGATGAGAAGGAGAGCCATGTCTGTGGCAGACCGAGGCAGCATTGTGCTAGTGATGCTTAGACACAACGTCAGGGCCAGGAGCACGGTGATGCCTGGGGGGAACACAACGTGAATGATAGCCTACAGGGGGAGTCAATTAGTATGACATTATTTTACGAAGTGGCTAGCCGTACTTAGATCTAGGTTTGGCCCTATCGACTCAAACCTGTTAAGTACACAGGTCGCATTAGATCTAGGTCTAGTGATTATTCAGGTTCAAATACATGCAAGTCAGTAAGGCACCTTTTGGTTTTGTCTCAAATACAAATACTTTAGGCATTGTAAACTAAAAATTGTATTTAGAATTCAGCCATCAATAGTAAGTACGGCTAGCATGACAGTCTAGCCATACTTATCTTAGGTCCTATTAACATTAGAAAACAGGAGGTTTAAAATACATGCACTGTCATTAAGGCACCTGGTTTCGTCTCAAATACAAATACTTTAGGTACTGCAAAAAAAAATAAAATATATTTACATTTCAGTAGGCCTATTTTTTGTATGGTCAGTCTAGCCATCATATTAAGAATAAGTACGGCTAGCCCAGCTGTCCAGCAGTACTTAGCCAACCAGTCTAACTTACAGCTAGCCAACCAGTCTAGTCGTCATTAAGTACGGCTAGCCTCTTCCATTATTTTATTGACCCTTTCCTTCAGTTCTCAAGCATCATTATGGAATAAACCAATGACTATTTCAAAATGAAGTTATCTAAATTTTGAATTTTAAAAAATGAATAGATTTTATGAGGCAATGCTTCAATTCTCAAGCACCGAAATGGATTGAGCCAGTAACCATTTGAAAGAAAAGTTGTCTAAATTTTGTTTAGAAAAGAGTGAATAGATTTCATGACCTATTCATTCAGTTCTCAAGCATCGTTATAGAATGGTCATGTGACCATTTGAAAGAGGAGTTATCTAACTTTTGAATGAAAAAGAATAAATCGATTTTTGACGCAATGCTTCAGTTCTCAAGCACCATAGAATGATCCAATAACCATATCTGAAAGAGAAGTTACCTAAATTTGAATAGAAAAGAGTGACTTAATTTTATGACAAATTCCTTCAGTTCTCAAGCAACGCTATGGATCGAGCCAGTGACCATTTAAACTAAACGAGTAGTTATCTAACTTTTGAACAGCTGTGCTCCAGTGATTGATTGGATGTTAAGGAGTCCACGCCCTTGCTCTCCGTGCTTGGCCTGCCGATGCCTAGACCTCAACGTGTGATTTTTGTTTTAATGTGAAGATCTTATATTCATTATGAAAAAAGATAGCGTTTATGTTCCACGCTACCCACTTTCGACGATCTTGGAGATCTAAAAACAATGCAATCAACTCAGTGGGCGGTGATGCAGAAACGCGTCCGGGATGAATTATCTAATAATTGCTACGCAAAAATGGAAATGCTATCTGCCTCGCACTACTGTGTAACCATACTTAACAGTCAAAAGTGCTTACCAAAACTAAGTTTTTCTCCTGAATCATGTGGTATGAGAAAGACCATGATGTTGAGAAGGGAAAGGACCATGATGGGTAGTATAGTGTTCATGAACAGGAACATTGGCCGTCTACGGAGCTTGAGCACGATCTGTAGGCGTTTGTTGGAACAAAGAGAAGTACTTCGTTGCAATAATGGCCATTTAGTGCAAGGGAAAAATGAGACAGACAGGCAGAAACAACAGAGGGAAAGATACGTAATTTGTTTGTTTGGGTAAAGAGGAGAACATCAACACAATAATGGCCATTTAGTGCTGGGGAAAAATGAGACAGTCAGGCAGAAACAACAGAGGGAAAGAAAAGTACGTAATTTGTTTGTTTGGGTAAAGAGGAGAACATCAACACAATAGTGGTCCTTCAGTGTTGGGGAAAAATAGGACAGAAACAAGAGACGGAAAGAAAAGTACGTAATTTGTTTGTGTGAACGGGAGAGAATGACATTGATACAATAATGGCCATTTAGTGCTGAGAAAATAAGACAGACAGACTGAAACAAGAGAGGGAAAGAGAGGTAATTTGTTAGTTTGAACAAAGAGATGTACATTGATGGTCATTTAGTGCAGGTGAAAATAAGGACAGAAACAAGAGAGGGAAAGAAAGGTATTATATTTGTTTGAGTAAAGAGAAGCACGTCAACACAATAATGGCCATTTAGCGCAGGTGAAAAAAAGACAGGCAGGCAGAGAGAAACAACAGAGGAACAGGAAAAAAGCAGGATCTATCAGTAGCCCTCTCCGACCATCTACAATCTGTAGACGACAGGTATATAACGCAAAATAATTCGAAAACTAAAAGTAATTATGAAACCTGCTCCTATTCCAAAAACGTGCCTATTATTCTCGTATTGAGACAGAATCTACAGCGGATTATGTACCAGGCTATGGGAAGGAAAGATCTTGTCAGTTGGTTAGGCTTTGAATTCGTGCAATCAGCAGCTTGTATATACTATATACAAATTTATATTAATATTAATATAATATTATATATATATATATATATATATATATATATATATATATATATATATATATATAAATAGATATATATGTATTTTATATAATATACACTCGTATATGTATTTGTTCATATATTATTATTGTTTTCATTATCATTATTATCATTATTGATTTTAGAAAAAAATTCATTATTTTCATTATCAATCTTTTTAAAACACATCATTATCATTATCATTTTCATAATCATTTTTATTGTTTTTACTATTCCTCCTCGTCTTCTTCTTCTTCTTCTCCTTCTTTCTTCTTCTTTTTCTTCTTCTTCTTCTTCTTCTTCTTCTTCTTCTTCTTCTTCTTCTTCTTCTTCTTCTTCTTCTTCTTCTTCTTCTTCTTCTTCTTCTTCTTCTTCTTCTTCTTCTTCTTCTTCTTCTTCTTCTTCTTCTTCTTCTTCTTCTTCTTCTTCTTCTTCTTCTTCTTCTTCTTCTTCTTCTTCTTCTTCTTCTTCTTCTTCTTCTTCTTCTTCTTCTTCTTCTTCTTCTTCTTCTTCTTCTTCTTCTTCTTCCCTCCCATGAACTCATAGCTCCTCACTCCAATGGGTGCCAAGCCCTCTTGAGGAATTTGGCTCCCATCAACGTTGATCGTTGCCTCGCGGATTTCCCATTCCCCATGTGGCGTCAGAGAATCCGTGCGCACCGTCGTTTGGTTGGACACGAAAACGACCTCTTTTTGGGGATGAGACATGCTGAAGAACTGGAAATAGACACACACAAAAGAACGACAAATGAAGGTACCGCAGGTGGGTGGGTATTTGGGGCTCACAGGGGGAGTGGGGAGGGAGGGGATGAGTGCATAGTCAGAGTCATGAAAAGATCAAATTTAACAACAAGATTTGGTTTTCAAAAACAATTTAAAAAAATAAATAAATGCTATTGAACAATTCAAACTTAGCGACGGTTGCTCTGTGAGAACAGCTGTTATTTTAAACATTATAACATTATTGTAAAGATGACGATTTTAGAATTGTTTTGACAAAAAGCTTACTTACTTTTATTTTACTTTAAAAAAGCGAAATCAAAAGACCAAATAAAGATTTCAGGTTTATGTGCAATGCTCTTACTAGCTCATGTCTGACTGAAGGTGAAGAACATTGACTCTAACGGTTACCTCCCACCCCTCCCCCCTCCACCTCACCCCTCAAAAACGAAAGAAAAAAGTAAGAGAAAAACAAACAAAAAGTAAGGGAAAAAGAAAAGAAAAAACGAAATGATGGTCAGAAACAAAACTGTGCCTGTAATGCTCCCTCACCACCACCTGCTCTCCCCCCCCCCCCTTCCACTACCCCCTTCCTCCATCTTATTTGATAGAAACTTGTAAGCGCATTTTTGAAACGGCAAAGGCCGAGGCGTTATCCAAACTATCTAGTATACTCACATAATACTAGTGACTTTTTGGTGGGTGCTCTGATGCAGTTTGTTCCTTTTTTCCTATCAAAAGTCTATCGTACTTATCTCTAACTCTTCTTTTCTTTTAATACCTGGGATCATCGAGACTTGTATGATCTATTATGTTATAATATTTGCCGAAAAAACTCTCATCCCAACTAAACTAAAACAATATACAGTTACCACATACAAGAAGTGAGCACATCTGTTCATCGAAAGGGAAGTTAGTGACGTCCATAACACAGTTCACGGTGAAGAGTGCACCAGGAATCCATGAAGCGTATCCTGACTGGTAGACTTGTAAAGGCCTGAGGATTGCCACATTAAGGGTGCTACAGTCTAGCATGGCATATTATTGCTTTGGTGTGGTACCGCGGTATGGCATTGTGGTATTCTTTTGCAGAGCATTGTGCTATGGTGTGCTATTGTTTGGCAGAGCATTGTGCTATGGTGTGATATTGTGCTATTGTTTGGCAGAGCATTGTGCTAAGGTGTGGTATTGTGCTATTGTTTATCAGAACATTGTGCTATGGTATGATATTGTGCTAGGACATGGGTGATTTGGTCTGGCAGAGCATTGTGCTGTGGTATGGTAGTGTACTATGGTATTGCACTGTGTTATGATATAGTAGTGTACTGTGGTAATATTGCAATGTGTTATGGTATGACATCACATTATGCTATGGTATGTTATTGTACTAAGGTATTGTATTTTGCTGTGGTATGGCGTTATACAATGGTACGGCATTGTGCTGTTGTATTTCATTGTGCTATGATATTGCTTTGTGCTGTGGTACGCATGAAATTATGCTATGGTAAGGCATTGTGCTATTGTATGGTATTATGCGACACAATTTTGTTCATTACATTATGCTATGGTAAGGCAAGGTATTGTGCCATGATTATATGGCATTGTAATGCGTTGTGCTATGATATTGCATGGTGCAAGAGTAGTTGCATGCTGAAGACGTGTGTTCAATTCCTTTGTTCGGGGAACTTTTATCGAGGAGACTGCGATATTCTGCTGGGACTTTGTATCCCTTTGAGTTCGACACTGTTTGGGACTGAGGAAAAGACAAAATAGGACCACATAATACAAAAATAAGTCTTTGATAATTTCGGACCAAAAACCCTTAATAATTGTAGATTATGTTTGCATGATGTATTTCAATACAGGGAATAATCATTTCATTTTATTTCGAAGATCGTGCGAACACATGTACCTATTAATCAACAAAATAACAACATAAAACACATATCTCTTACTCTCTCACCCCTCTCTATATCTATCTATCTATCTATCTATCTATCTATCTATTTATCTATGTATCTATCTATCT
>NW_004797294.1:344028-349284 GCF_000002075.1 Aplysia californica | reverse complement strand
GAGGGAAGGGATGAGTGTATACTTCAAATTTAACAACAAGATTTGGTTTTCAAAAACAATTTTAAAAAAATAATAAATGCTATTGAACAATTCAAACTTAGCGGCTGTCGCTCTGTGAGAACAGCTGTTATTTTAAACGTTATAACATTATTGTAAAGATGACGATTTTAGAATTGTTTTGACTAACTTAGTTATTAAGTATAATAATTATGTCAACACCTGTAGTTAAAACTGCGCATCCCTTTTGTGAGGTCTCTTCAAACAGTAAAGAGGTTAAGACGAAACAGGTCAGATAGAAAGAGAGTTATTTGTATATATCCTAGGGAACGATTGTGAGAACCACTTTGCGAAACAATAAAACTTGATGAGACCGAAGACTCTGGAAATAATGTTGGTATAAAAGAGGCATCTAGCACGTTCTGCACAGCCCTTCACCACTTTCTTTTCTTTCAAGGAATTTTACATCGGGGCGTATACTTTTCTTGAATATTATACACCTGTAATTATTGTATAGAACCTGCTGCCTGTTAACTGTTTAGCTTTATATTTCGAGGGAGAAAGAGGAAAGCAGGGGACTGGGATGGGGGGTGGGGGTGAGGGGAGGGGTCAACCCATTTGACTACCAATAATAAAGAAGTTGAGAAACTCCCCCCTGCCCCTGCACCGACTGTTTTTAGTTTACTTAAGGGGCAGTACTTACAAACAAATAGCTTACTTACTATTATTTTACATTTATAAAGCGAAACCAAAAGACCAAAAGAGGATTTCAGGTTTATGTGCAATTCTCTTACTGGCTCATGTCTGACTGAAGGTGAAGAACATTGACTCTAATTGTTACCTCCCCCACACCACCTCACCCCTCAAAAATGAAGGAAAAAAGTAAAAGAAAAAGAAAAGAAGAACGTAATGATGGTGCACAAACAAAACTGTGCCTACAGTGCTCTCTAACCACCACCTGCACCCCCCCCCCTTCACTACCCCCTTCCTCCATATTGTTTTATAGAAACTTGTAAGCGCATTTTTAAAACGGCAAAAGCCGAAGCGTTATCCAAAATATCTAGTATACTCACATAATACTAGTGACTGTTTGGTGGATGCTCTGATGCAGTTTGTTCCTATCAAAAGTCTATCGTACTTATCTCTAACTTTTTTCTTTTAATACCTGGGATCATCGAGACTTGTATGATCTATTTTGTTATAATATTTGCCGTAAAAACTTTCATTCCAACTAAACTAAAACAATATACAGTTACCACACACAAGAAGTGAGCACATCTGTTCATCGAAAGGGAAGTTTGTGACGTCCATAACACAGTTCACGGTGAAGAGTGCACCAGGAATCCATGAAGCGTATCCAGAATGGTAGACTTGTAAAGGCCTGGGAAAGGCCACATTAAAGGCGCTACAGTCTGGCATTTTATATTATTGCTTTGGTGTGGTGCCATGGTATGGCATTGTGATATTGCATGGCATTGTGCTATTTTTTGTCAGAGCATTGTGCTATGGTGTGTATTGCGCTATTGTTTGGCTGAGCATTGTGCTATGGTGTGGTTTTGTGCTAGGACATGGGTGCTATGGTCTGACGTGACATTGTGCTGTGGTATGGTATTGTACTAGGGTATTACACTGTGTCATGGTATGGTCGTGTACTATGGTATTGCACTGTGTTATGATATGGTCGTGTACTATGGTATTGCACTGTGTTATGATATGGTCGTGTACTATGGTATTGCACTGTGTCATGATATGGTCGTGTACTAGGGTATTACACTGTGTCATGATATGGTAGTGTACTATGGTATTACACTGTGACATGATATGGTAGTGCACTATGATAATATTGCATTGTGTTATGGTATGTCATCTCATTATGCTATGGTATGTTCATGTACTATGGCATGTTCATGTACTATGGTATATTCATGTACTATGGTATGTTCATGTACTATGGTATGTTCATGTACTATGGTATTGCATTTTGCTGTGGTTTGACATAATGCTATGGTACGGCATTGTGCTGCTGTATTTCATTGTGCTATGATATGGCATGAAATTATGCTATGGTAAGGCATTGTGCTATTGTATGGTATTATGCGACACAGTTTTGTTCATTACGTTATGCTATGGTAAGGCAAGGTATTGTGCTATGATAATATGGCGTTGAAATGCGTTGTGCTATGATATTGCATGGTGCAAGAGTAGATGCATGCTGAAGACGTGTGTTCAATTCCCTTGTTCGGGGAACTTTTATCGAGTAGACTGCGATATTCTGCAGGGACTTTGTATCCCTTTGAGTCCGACACTGTTTGGGACTCCCTTAATAATTGTAGATTATGTTTGCATGATGTATTTCCATACTGGGAATAATTATTTCATTTTATTTCAAAGATAATGCGAACACATGTACCTATTAATCAACAATATAACAACATAAAACACATATCTCTTATCTCTCGCTCTCTCTCTCTCGCTCTCTCTCTTTCTCTATCTATCTATCTATCTATCTATCTATCTATCTATCTATCTATCTATCTATCTCATAATATATCATTTCCACCCTCCTACTAACATAATCATATACATAGAAAACTAACAAATAAAAATCTCACGCGTAAGCATCCTTAAAGATGTCTCGGTCTCCCACCGTGTTCATAAGCATAAGCCGAGGTCTCCAGATTTGTTCAGGCCTAAGATGAATACTTTCAACACCGCCGTATTCGCTTTCGTTCCAAGCTAGTCTCTTTAGAGGAGAATAAAGATAAATAAATACATTAAGAAAGAAAGAAAGAAATACAAAAAAATGAAAAACCCAAAACACCCGCACAACATCTATCGATCGATCGATTTATCTATCTATCTATCTATCTATCTATCTATCTATCTATCTATCTATCTATCTATCTAGCTAGCTATCTATCTATCTATCTATCTATCTATGTATCTATCTATCTATCTATCTATGTATCTATCTATCTATCTATCTATCTATCTATATATCTATCTATCTACCTATCTATCTACCTATCTATCTATCTAAATTTTCACCATTTTATTAAAACAATCAGAGGCAATTTTTGTAACTAAACAAAAATGACTAATACTACGGAACATCGAATACTGCTTTTTTTGCAACAAATGGATCAAGAATAAGACATTGTGAATCAGTGTATAGCTTCCACGATGCAGTTTTATTTTGACCTGGTCAATTCTAAAAAGAAACTGAAGAGGTGGCAATTATACTTGTATCGTCCATGAACCCCACCCCCTCCTAATCTTCTCAAAAACATAAACAAAAACAAACAATCCCCGTTTTCCAACACCACCACCCACCTTTCACGTAAAACATATTAAAACAAAGCCAAAAATATAATTACTAATTGCAATATCTAGCTGCAATTAAAATTTTTTTTAAACCAATATGTCCTCTGTACATCTGAACAGATGACTAACTGATTAATTAATATGTAATTACTAAATTTGGTCGCTTTTATGCACAAGGGGGCTATCCCAAAAAATGCTGTTCTGAGAAAATCAAATTAAAGTTTTTGCCCCTTGCTCAGTTTCTTTAAACGACAAAGAGAGTTTTCTCTTTAACCAAACAAATATTAACACCAATGAAACCAAACTTCTCTTATAGGTAGGACAATACCAAATTTTGGTGAAGGTCAAGATTTCAGGAAGCACCCGAAATCTGGGTTAGCCTTCTTGTCATTAAAAGCGACCATTTATTATACCTGATCATGCCACATTAGATGCAGAAAACCATTACAGGTGAACGTTGTTGTGACGTCATCAAGACCAACGATGTAAAACAAATAAAAGTCCACCCGCACCTGCAGTACACTCCCCTGGTCGTCAATGGGTCTCACCTGAAACCGTAACACGTCATCAAGGCCAACAATACAGATCAAGTAAAAATCCCCATGCACCTGCAGCACACTTCCCTGCACCCCCAGGGCGGTGCTACTTACTGAAGTGTATTTAAGCCATTCCCGCAGGGGGGACATTAACCATGTTCTTATGCACAGTAGACCTGCAATTGTAAATGGGCTGATTCATCAATGTTACACTCATAACTGCGCCTGAACTTCAACAGGGAACTTCTGCTTTTTTAACCCCTAATCCTTACTATCGTCATTATCCTCTACGTCTTTAGTATGTTTGTCACACTCTTGTGACCATCTCTTTCCGGGTGCCTTGATAGTCGAAGCAGACTTTGTGCTGTTGAAGCTACAGAGGTGAGCAGAGTAAGTCTGATTCCCTGTAAGGACTTCTCTTTTGACATCCACCCCTTGGTGATCATTTGACCTTTTGCTGTTGTGAGCACCGTAAAACCTCTACTAAAACAGAACACTGCCCTGGTCGTCAATGGGTCTCACCTGAAACCGTAACACGGTGTTGATATACTCCCGATCCTGATATCGTGTTATCAAAAATGAGGGAATGTGTCACGACACAGGCGAAGCAGGCGCTCGTCAATTTTTGGGCTTGTAGAGTTAATGGTATCAAGTTATAGCTTGTTCATTTATCTTGCTTTCGATTAAAAAAATACTCTTTTGCCTTGAAATGAAGTCAAGATATTTGCAATTGAAGGAGGTGAGGTCGCTTAGTTTCAGGAGCAAAATTAGCGAGAAAATGGCCGCCAAATTTTGGTGACTTCCAGAGCTAAAGAGTCCCCGGACACTGCAAATTTACATTTTTTAAAATTCGTGCCTTTAATTAACGTTTTTCCATAAAATCCTCACCTGAAAGTGTTTTTTGAATGGACGAACAAGGTGTTAAACCAAAAAACACACCTTCGAGAAAAATGTCCAAACTGACCGAAAATGTCGATTCCTTGGATTTCATTATTTTGACGAGCGCCTGATTTCCTATCGATGCCTCGCAAATGGCATAGGTTCAACGCCCCGTTCAAATCTTTTATGTTATTTAAGAAGCAGAACCTCCAAGTTTAATGTCAATACCCAAGAGGACTGAGCCAAATGGGAAATTCTTGTAAAGTGCCTTTTCCCAAGGACACAATGACCGAACGAGCATAGGCTTTAACCCGTGATCGCGCAATCTCACTATTAGGGGTCCGGATGCCTAATCACTAGGCTACACACGCAACATTGTGCTTACAGCTCAAGAAAAACAAAGAACTCCCCCACAAGATCAGGACATGGAAAAGAAATCTCACTCTGACGAAAACAAAAATCTTGCTGTTAAAAAGAATAAATAAAACAACAAAAAACCCTGAATAAAAGAATTTAAATA
>NW_004797294.1:342099-343928 GCF_000002075.1 Aplysia californica | reverse complement strand
ATGATGTATTTCAATACAGGGAATAATCATTTCATTTTATTTCGAAGATCGTGCGAACACATGTACCTATTAATCAACAAAATAACAACATAAAACACATATCTCTTTCTATCTATCTATCTATCTATCTATCTCACCCTCTCCCTCTCTCAACATGCTCATAATATCTCATTTCCACCCTCCTACAAACATAATCATAGACATAGAAAACTAACCAAAAAAAATCTCACGCGTAATCATCCTTAAAGATGTCTCGGTCTCCCACTGTGTTCATAAGCATAAGCCGAGGTCTCCAGATTTGTTCAGGTCTCAGATGAATACTTTCAACGCCGCCGTATTCGCTTTCGTTCCAAGCTAGTCTCTTTAGAGGAGAATAAAGATAAATAAACAAATTAAGAAAGAAAGAAAGAAAGAAAGAAAGAAAGAAAAAAATCAACAACCCAAAACACCCGTACAACATTTATCGATTGATCGATTTATCTATCAATCTATCTATCTTTTTATCTATCTTTCTATCTATCTATCTATCTATCTATCTATCTATCTATCTATCTATCTATCTATCTAAATATTTCACCATTTTATTTAAAAATCAGAGGCAATTTTTGAAACTGAACAAAAATGACTAATACTACGGAAAATCGAATACTGCTTTTTGCAACAAATGGATCAAGAATAAGACATTGTATAGCTTCCACGATGCAGTTTTATTTTGACCTGGCCAATTCTAAAAAGAAACTGAAAAGGTGGGAATTATAATTGTATCGTCCATGAACCCCACCCCTCTTAATCTTCTCAATAACATAAACAAAAACAAACAATCCCCGTTTTCCAACACCAACACCCACCTTCCACCTAAAAAAACACAAAACAAAACGCAAAAATATAATTACTAATTGCAATATCTAGTTGCAATTTAAATTTTAAAAAGACAATATGTCCTCTGTACATCTGAACAGATGACTGACTGATTAATTAATATGTAATTACTAAATTTGGTCGCTTTTATGCACAAGGGGGCTGTTCCGAAAAATGCTGTTTTCAGAAAATCAAATTGAAGTTTTTGCCCCTTACTCAGTTTCTTTAAACGACAAAGAGAGTTTTCTCTTTAACCAAACAAATATTAACACCAATGAAACCAAACTTCTCTTATAGGTAGGACAATACCAAATTTTGGTGTAGGTCAAGATTTCAGGAAGCACCCGAAATCTGGGTTAACCCCCTTGTCATTAAAAGCGACCATTTATTATACCTGATCATGCCACATTAGATGCAGAAAACCATTACAGGTGAACGTTGTAGTGACGTCATCAAGACCTACGATGTAAAACAAATAAAAGTCCACCCGCACCTGCAGTACACTCCCCTGGTCGTCAATGGGTCTCACCTGAAACCGTAACACGTCATCAAGGCCAACAATACAGATCAAGTAAAAATCCCATGCACCTGCAGCACACTTCCCTGCACCCCCCGGGGCAGTGCTACTTACTGAAGTGTATTTAGGCCATTCCCGCAGGGGGGACATTAACCATGTTCTTATGCACAGTAGACCTGTAATTATAAATGGGCTGATTCATCAATGTTACGCTCATAACTGCGCCTGAACTTCAACAGGGAACTGCTGCTTTTTTATCCTTAATCCTTACTGTCGTCAATGTTCCTCTACGTCTTTAGTATGTTTGTCACACTCTTGTGACCATCTCTTTCCGGGGTGCCTTGATAGTCGAAGAAGACTTTCTGCTGTTGAAGCTAGAGAGGTGAGCAGAGTAAGTCTGATTCCCTTTAAGGACTTCTCTGTTGACATCCACCCCATGGCGCTCATATGACCT
>NW_004797294.1:315033-336999 GCF_000002075.1 Aplysia californica | reverse complement strand
TGAAGAATGCTATAAGGTCGTATGAATATTTAAGAAAATTAATAACAAGTTCTCTTCTCCCTGTGCTGGCAGATAAGCAAACAGCACTTCTCGCCTTCTCTTGATACTTAAAAGAAAATACGAAAGGACAATAGGATGCCGTTAGGGTGAAATACATGTTTTATTCTGCAACAATAGCAAAAGTGAAAAGGAACAACGTGAACATTTAGACAAGTGCAAGTAGATAAATTATTATTTTATATTTTCTTACAGCCCACTGTAGGGCTATTTCAATTTAGCCATTAACTTCAACTTCATATCACTTTTCCCAATTTACTATAATTTTCTGAAAGTGGCTTTTATCTATCTCAAATGGTGAAATATAAAAAAACAAAACCAAAGCACACTTTCGAAACAAGGCCGGCGTGAAATTTCCTTTTTGAGTATCCATCCGGAGACTTTTCTCTTTCCCCAGTCATGATTGATTAAAACAAAAAATATAAACCAAGAGGGGGATAACTTTTGCTTTGATCCTTAAAAGTTATTTCCCAACAGCTTGTTTCCCTTTGTACAAGTATCGTAGAGAATGGATCTGTAAATGCACAGATAATATTCCGTTTGGTTAACTTTATTTTTAGTGCGGGCATGCGCTCATTCTGATTACAATTATATTATTGTCTGTCTATTACGCACCTGAGAAAGGTCTTGTACAGGGAAAGACACTAACGTTACTAAAAGTCCATTCATTACAGGACTGAGCGAAAATTAATATGCAAAACACTGAAAACCCCAAAAAGAATCAAGTTCGGGACAGCCTATCCAGGAAAAATTGTTGCCCTTATGGAATTTGAGTTAAAGGATCAGGTGCTCTGCAGTTGTACATGGAATACAGATTGCTAATAGAATCTTGACCTTGAGTCAAGAAATTTCAGTTTCTCTCTGACCCTGTTTTAACAACAAAGAAACAGAATCAAACTCCCATCTTAATCAAATTCGATCAAGAAATATTATTATATTGGTGATAGTAAAAATGTACAAGTATGGCGTGAGATACAGAAAACATTAACATTTTTAAAAAATCATTAAAAAGTCAAAGCACTAAAGAACATTTCAAAAGGATCTAACAAATAAAGATATAACAACAATACTACTAATAAAAACAACTATTCTGTATTAAAGTAAGTAATCATAGATAAAGTACTAGGAAAAGAAATTAATTATAAAGGATAATATTATGAAACCAAATCATTTAATATGAGAAGCTCTTAAACAAAATGTCCCTTAAAAAATCTATAAAAAGCATATTATATAGAATTTATTACCTATATCAGATTAAAAGTAATAGAAGAGGGAAGGTAGTCAAATTACAACCCTCCCCCCCCCCAAGAGAAAAGAATGAATAAATAAAATAAATTAATAAAAACAACTGAAAAAACCCCCCACAACACTTAGGCTAAAAGAGGGATCTGAAGAGAAAATGTAATGAAATGAAAACAATAACTTGGATAACTTATGATAGGTATCAAGAATCTAAGATAGCAAGCGAGTGTATTCGAAAATCAAAGAAATTATTTGGGATTGGGGGATGGGGGAGGGGGGAGTGGAGTGGGTAGAGAAGGATGCTCAAATACAATCTGCAACAGATAAAAAGTGTATGGATTTAAGGAGTCTATCAACACTACTAACTTATTAAAGAGGCGGTGAGAAAGGATTTGATCTTAATTAATCAGAATAAGTAGGTGCACATTTTGAAGAAAATAGAAAAGAACGACCGGAGATGAAGAAATAGAACACTGAACAACAATTCTCAAAGAACAATAAGAATCTACCATTGAGAAAATAAAACCAGAATATAGCTAAATACTGACGTTATATAATAATATATTTATCTTTAAACAGATCGTCATAATATATCTCGACGTGTACTTTTTTTCTATAACGTAACATATTAGAATATAAAAATAAATTAAAATTAAGAAAATGTAAACACACTTGCAGTGCCAGTCAAAATAACAGTCTAAATTATAGAAAATGTGTCAGTATAAGTGATTGTATTGTTTTGGTAAGTGTTTTATTGCTCTCGAAACTGCATACAGTCTTATGAGCGAGCAGAGTATAAGTGGAAGTGAGATAAAGATATTAGAAAAATGATATCCATGCGTCCCAAGGGTCAATCAATGTTAATTTGGACGACAAAAAGAGTTTAAACACGTCTATTAAATTCTGTCTGTGCATTCAAATGAATTATCTCAAACAATTGCAAATAACCTTTTCCATTCACAGATCCAGTTTAAAAAAGAAGAGATTCTCTGAAAGTTTTAATCAGTTTAATCATGGCTTCAGCAAACACATTTTACTTGTAATCAAATTAATTGAGGTATTGTTTTGATTACTTTTAGTGTGAACGCATCATTAAAAAATATTTCATGCATTCTCACTGCCTGTTTGTTTTTATGTTTGCCTCTGATATTTTATCAGTATTGTAATAGTAATTGATGGAAAATACAGACCCCTCCCCAGCCCCAACCCCACACCCAACCCCCTCTTCCCACCGGCACCCTTTTCCTCAAAAATAACTCGAGACTATATTAACTAGGAAGCGGGCTGCTTTGACTATGCCTGTCAGGACGAGCTAAACCTGACAGGGACACATCGTCTACGGTATATAAAGATACTTGGTGTCTTATGTCTCCATCGAAACGTTGTTGTTATCGATCCATCAACACAATTAGCCCATTTATCAGGAGGGCTTCAAATCTGCCTGTCTTTGCTACCCATGGCCATGGGGAATACAAAGTCTCAGTAGAAAGACCGACATTATGCTCGTTACAAATTCGTCTAGCACGAGAATCGAACTCGGGGCTTATGAGTGTTACACCAAAACCCCTAGCCGCAATAACCGCAGGCGCCAGTTCTACGGCAAAGAGCTCATGTTTTGGTACTGAATCAGGTAAGAAACCAACTATTGTACTTCAGGTTACGACCTTCACGTTACATTGTAAAAACAAAACAAAACATTTAGTGTTTTGTTCGAACGTATAATACGTTCTTAATTCGTGATGTCATGCTACCATGGCGTTATAATCTAATTGTGTCATTAAATGAAGGAGTTCAACATTTTCTTTGTTTATTTTGATTGTTGTCATGTTCTTTTTATTCTTAAACTGATGCTGAAGTCGATCTGCGGATCCTCGATTGAACATCAGGTATCATTTAAATCAGAAAAAGTTTTAAAATAAAACCAGTTGCACGGTTAGAACACATCACCATCTCATTTGGGGGAAAATATCACTTTCGAAACACGCATGTTATTTTACCTTTGATGTTTTCGATCAAAGATAGTAAATAACAAGATGGGCCACTCAGCCAAAAAAGTGTCCGCAGGAAGTATGCTCTTTGCTTCAGATGGCGCTGCAGTCTGTTTTGAAGCTCTCTTTCGTTTTTCCAGAAAAAGAATAGGAATAGCACCTCCTTGCGTGCGCAGATCGACTGCTGTTCATCAGTAGTTCGGGTTCGTTCAGTGCGGAGTTTTAGGTTATTTATATTTTAATGATCTCTCGCCTTTCATTCTAAAGTCAAATTAAACGAAGAAAACAATCACCCTTTCCTCCGGAAGAGGTTTTTTGTCAGCGTAACCATTTTAAAAAAGCGTTCTTCCGAAATTCAACCCAAAACTTGCTAGTTTCACTTTGATTTTTAAAAACTCAAGTAGGATAACTCTGTTCGCAAAAGGTGCGCTTTTGCGAAGAGGGCGCCACCGAATTTTGAGGACACTTTTTTAATTGGTTCAAAGAGAGAAGTGGCCCCTCTTGTTATGTAGACTCTTTGTTTCGATGGAACAGATTACATCATCTATTATCTATTTGTGGTGGCTGAACTTTGCTATTCAAAAGGCTTTTTAATGGTTTCATCTATCGACATGTGGTTTTCGCCAAAATATTCTTTGAAATAATCTCCAGATCATGGCACACTTCGATTTTTCAGTTTTGAGACAGTTTTGCTGCAAAAAGCTAAATTTCTTTATTTCGTCGATCGCTTTTGTAGGCCGACGCTTCTGTCTCTGTAATTTTAGAAAATCCATTAGGTTTGTTTATTTCAAGTCGTACTTCCGTTCGATACTATCGCGCATTGTCGCACAATACTGGGCACTTTTTTCAGTGTGCGACCCATATAGATCTAGCCTTATGTTTTATTTTTTTACTTGGAGCTAAATTCGACTGTGATCCTTTCGTTTGATGCCCATCATCGCTTTTTCTGGACTCCTTTGTCAAATTATTTTTCTTGCTACTGGGAACAATGTAAATAGATCTTAGATAAGAATCTAGATCTAGACCTAGATAGCGCTTGACCATGCTGAAAAGAAAAAGAAGTTCTGCAGTTGGAACCTCCCGAGCTCGTAAAGGTCGAGGTGGTCTAGTTCAACAACAAAATGATGGGGACTCTCTAGATCTAAATCTCCCAAAAGCATTCCTCTACATTGTCAATTCCTTTCAGTACGAGTGCTACATTGGAGAACAGACGACACAGTGTACACACTGCCTGGCCATAAGATTATCATATGAAACACAAGGTATGTGCTGTAGCAATGGCAAAGTTGATCTGCATCCAAAACCACCTCCTGAACTGCAAATCCTTCAGTCTGGTGTGTCGACACTGTCCTCTCACTTTCTGGAGAAAATCAGGATGTACAACAATTGCTTTCAGCCCACATCCATGGGCTATACCGATGCAACCCTCAATGGATGGAATCCACAGTTTCGCGTGCAGGGTCAAGTATATCATCGTATCGGCTCTCTCCTTCCTGCCACCCAAAATGAGTATTCATTTCTGTAAGTTTATTTCATGGAAAGTGATGCAGCCTCAGAGCGCAGAAACAGTCTTTTCCAAGTACTTGAGCCTGGGATCATTTCTGATCTTTAAGCCATGTTGCATTGCCATAATTCGTATGTCATAATCTGAAATGTGCTTATGAATTTGCACGCTCACATTTCGAATAGTCTGTAGAAGTGTCATGCAAAGTTTCGTGGGCCTAGGTTAATTTGTCAATGAGCTAGAATTTTTTTAACGCTGTATGAGGAAAGCGAAAAAGCTATAGACACTGCCTCTATGATTTTGAAGACGTCGGTGTGTTCCTTTTTCGGTGTAGCAGCCCTATCGTGGTTTATTATTTTCTTAGTCTTTTTGTGATGGTGTATGGCGAAATCCGTATTTTGTGATTGTGAAGGGCTAGACAGCAATACACTAAAGCAATGTAGATCTAGAAGCCAGGTATGACTGTGAAATGCTAGACAGCAAGGTACATGTAGATGTAAAATGCCTCTGCGGCGTAGACCAGTAGGAGCAGTGACGCCAAGGCGTCGACCCCGAGCAAAGCCGGGTGCTCAGCTAATATAATATATTTATACTTTCCTGCTATGAGACCAGCTCGATTCAATTTGCGAAAAAAGGGATTAATTAGATTTAACGCCAAATTCAACACTGTTGGATATTCTCGAGTTGGTACCTCGGAATTATTTTGGTGTCAGTTTAAAAAAAGACTGTATTAATCAAATTGGATGGAGAGCCTTTAAAACACTTCAAAACACCCAGTTCACAACACTTCTTGTTGGGTTTCTAACCAGGGTCATCCGCTCCCCTGTTCTGCATGATACCAACTAAGCTAACAATTAACTCCCCCCCCCCCTCCCCCACCCAAATCCCCCCCCCCAAAAAAAAACTCTAAAAATTTCAATTGATTACATAATGTTCTTCATGCTCAAGAAAAAGAAAAGAGTTAGGAAAACCCAAACAAGGAAGAAAACAACGAAAGAAATATTGTTGATGAGCTGCCCAATCCTTCTGTAAGTGATGGCGGGCGCATGCGCAGTGCCAGACGTCTCGTCCAGATGGGCTTCCTCCGTTTGTTGAGGATGTACTCGATTGAGAGACAGCTTGGAGCTGGGGCACTTGTTTTCGGTGACTTTGGTGACTGTTGGGAGACTGCCCATCTTGTTTTCCTTTTTGTTTTTGTCAGTTCGCTGTGCATGAGTTGAAATAAAGAGACTATTGGAGTTAATGTTTTCACTTGTACTTTACTGTTGGTCTTATTTTCTTTTTATATAAAAACGAATTGGAAATAAGATTGAGTAAGAGTTTGAGGAAGGGTGGGATGGGGGCAGACAGACCCACACTCTGTCCACTTATCTGTCTACTACTCTCTCAATCTCACTGTCTCTCAGTCTCTCTCTCTCTTTTCTTTCTCTCTCTCTCTCTCTCTCTCTCTCTCTCTCTCTTACAAACGAACAAACACAAACACAAGCAACACAAATGCACAAGCACGCACACACACACACACACACACACACACACACACACACACACACACACACAAATACACACATACAACACAAGTGCACAAGCACACTAACATAGAAACGCACATACACACACACACACACACATACACACACACACACTCACACACTCACAGACACTCACACATGCGTTCACACACGCTTTCATAATCCTTTTTATCAAATTTCCAATGTGCGCAAAAGGAAAATAAGTACAAATATTATTGTATACACATTACACGTATTACTCGCACACATTATACACATGAGCCATATTGTCATGTAGAGCGTGGCTCATCATCATCATCCAGTGCCGGATCTGCGACAGACATCTGCAATCATGGTTCTCCATTCACTCCTTTGCTCGGATGCTCTAAAAAAAGCTACGTTTCCCGGATCTTTCCATGTTACCCATTTGTTTAGGTTACCCAAGTATGTTGTTCTGGGCTTTCCCCTGCCTCGCTTGTCCTCAGTTTTGCAAGTGAGAGCTAGGTGTTCAAGACCCCTATGTCTATGTATGTGGATGTCAAAAAGAATTTGTCGTTTTAGAAAAATCCATGTGGATATATGTCCAAAATAAGTGCACTAATTACAGCCCCCAAGACCGACACACAATAATTTGCAAATACAAAAACCTACCTCCTCCATGTTGTGGAAGACGACCACGATGATGCAGACAATAACCGCCAGGACGGAGACGACGAGGAGGATGAAGATGTAGATAACGACGAGGGCGGAGGTGGCCGAGGACCGTGATACCATAGAGCTGGTGAGGCTCATGAACAGAGCCAGAGCCAGGAGCACGGTGATACCTGGAGGAAGGACGGGCGAAGGTCAGAGGAGTCAGAGGTCACTACCTTCTTTTTGTTATGACGATATTTTTCAAAATTCTTAATGTTACCCCTTTCCATCATTGACCCTTCCCTCCTCCCTTCCGTGCCCCACAATTTACCAATTTTGGATAATTTAGGAGGCGGGCTTTTCTCCTGTCAATCATCGAGGGAGCTCAAGGGATGTCCCTCCTGCAGGCCACTCGCCTTGATGCAGACAGACGCATGTGTCTCCCCGCGACACCCTCCGGTACAAGCGGAAGAAAAAAGAAAAGTAAGTCATCGTCAACGCTAGCTAAGAGGGACACAACATATTAGCGGTAGAAAGAACGAGTTTCTTGTTTTAAAAAATCCACGCCCAGTCGGCAATCGAACTCGGAACTCCCTCGAGCGATAACGAAACGCCTGACCCTTACACCACTGAGACGGTCCTGACAGACCATGAACTTACGCTATCCAATTACGTATTTTGCGAATTGTGTTGGGTATATTGTTTTATTTATTATGTATGTGCATGTGCTCAATTCGTAACGATGTGTAAGCGTGCGCGTGTGATAAGCAGGTACAAGTGTGTGTGTGTGTGTGTGTGTGTGTGTGTGTGTGTGTGTGTGTGTGTGTGTGTGTGTGTGTGTGTGTGTGTGTCTGTGTCTGTGTGTGTCTGTGTGTGTGTACGTGCGCGTATGTGTGTGTGTATGTGTTTTTGGCGTGAATGTGTATGCACATATGTGCGTGTAATGTGTGCGTGATGTGCGCACGTGTTTGTGTGTGTATCTGTGTGTGTTAGTGTGTGTGTGTGTGTGTGTGTGTGTGTGTGTGTGTGTGTGTGTGTGTGTGTGTGTGTGTGAGTGTGTATGAATATTGTTCGTACATGCAATTATGTAAAGCACCAAGAGATGGGTTTACACGGGAGTGGGCACTATAGAAATGACCTTCATTATTAGTAGTAGTATTATTATAAGCTATTACAGTTTGAATATTATTACCTGGGAAGGGTGGGAGGAACTATGAATGACAAAATGAGCTTGAACGAGTCTTTTTTACCTGTTTTCCAGCCTCCAAATCAACCAGTCCTCAGGCCTGTGAGAATAGACGTTCCTTTCCAAAAATCCACTGTTTTTCGCTTAACAAGAACAATGTATTTGTACATTTGAGTAATTTTCAGTAGGGTTAGAGCAAACACTTTTTTTCTCGTTTTTAGATGAGGTGTTAACTTGGTTTCCGTAAAAAAAAAAACCACAGGTTTCTTTGCCCTTCAAAGTAAAGTAAATTAAAGTAAAGTGAAAGAAAGTAAAATAAAGCAAAGTAAAGCAAAGCAAAGCAAAGCAAAGAGAAGTAAAGTAAAGTAAAATAAAGTTAAAAAAAAAGCAAAGTAAAGCAAAGCAAAGCAAAGTAAAGTAAATTAAATTAAACTTAAGTAAAGTAAAGTTGTTTGTTTTTGTAAAGTGTTTTACGGCGCTCGCAACTGCATAAGGTCATATTATGAGCGCGCGGGACACACCTAATATTTTTTGTTGGTAGGAAATTTTGAATTTTGCCTGGGTGGCGGCCGAAGCCTACTCTTATCGATTTTAGACCACCAAAGGATCTTTAACGTGCACAACTTGCACTCGGGCCCTCCGAGATTTTTCGCCCTTGTCCGAGAAGGCTGGGTGTACATCTTTCCTTCCAGAAGATCAGGGGTGTGGCAGAAAGACAGCAGTAAGGAGGCGCCAAGGAGTATCAATAGAAAGGCTGCAGAAAGAGTCAGGAGCCCAGAGGAGGGGGCAAAGGAGGTGATGGGGTGGGGGAAGAAAGTGGAAATGAAAGCAGATGACAGAACATTGCTAGAGAGCAGGAAAGGGGGGGGGGGAAGGAGACCATTTTAGAGAAGAAAATTTTTTGGTCGCTACCCGGATTCGGACCCGGGACCTTGGAAACAGAGGCCAACACCTTAACCTCTAGGCCATGAGAGCCCCATAAAGTAAAGTAAAATCAAATAGAGAGTAGAGTATTAATAATGACCAGTTGTCATACAACATGCGCCACATGCACATTCAGTTAAAACTCATTATATTATGTAGTTGTCAACAATTAAGAAGTGGGTCACTAACGAGTGATTTGGAGTGGTTTGCTCCTTCTTCCCAGTCAAAGTCATCTATCGTACTTATCTCTCCTTCTTCTATTCTGTGTATGCTACTCTCTAGTAATACCTTCAATCTTTGGCACTTGCGTAACCTGTATAATTTGTCATACGTGCTGTAAAGCACTTACTACAACTAAATTATTTAGAAAACAATTAGACAGTCTCCAGTTACCGTAGCTGATTTTCTCTCCAGACTCCACGGGTATAGCAAAGACAAAGATGACGAGGAGGGTCAAGAAGATAGCTGGCAGGATCGTTGTCATCATAACGGCGAATGGCTCCCTTTTCATTCGAAACCGTATCTGTTGAACAAATAATAGTATTATTACTTTACTTTTATTTTTGCGCTTGTTTCCGAAGCTGAAAGTTCTGGTTCGAGCCTCGGTTTGGACGCGGATATTTTTTCGCCCCCTCCTGCCCACCCAGCAGTAACGCGTACTTGACATCGAGTTGGTGAAGTAAAGGTGACATGGAAAGGAACTGGCCACCCGACAGCAGTATTATTTTGCCGAAGGTCCAGGATGTTGTCTCACTAACAAGGCAATCCTCAATGTCCGAATCGGATATGAGAAACACTTTATACTTTTACTCTTACTTTTTTCCTTCATCTGGTATCCTAAAGATGTCGAGAGGAAGGGGGCGCGGTGTGGGGGGTAGAGTGTGCAGTTTTGAGTCCTGTGTTAAGTGGGAAGCATCTGTGATAGATATGTCATGTTGTTCCAATACCTTTTAAACCCTTGTACAGCCGGGCCCTTCTTGGTCTTCCTCTTGATTTGAAGCCAGATTCACGGGCGTGGTAAGCTCTTGCCACTAGAGTTGTTTTTGAGGGATTGTGTTTACACTATTGTCTTCTCTATTTGTGATTATTCGATTGATTTTTTGATTTTTTTTGCTCATCGCCATTTATGTTCATTAATACGCTTTCGGCTGGATTATACTGAAAAACGTTGACTAAAGGCACAGAAATGTCAATTTTAAATTTTCAAGAACTCTCAAAGAAATTACCATGCAAACTATGGCAGCTTTTTTCTCACTAATTTTACCTCTTACATCAGGTGACCGCACTTACTTAATTATTTGCAAATATTAGTATTAAAGATAGATAAATACCATTATGACAATAGAAATATAAATGAACACGCTTTAAGATGGTACTAATAACTCAATATACCCAAAACTTGGGGAGTGCCTGATTCCACCGCCTCGTGACACGTTTATTTATCTACATCAAACGAAACAAGCCGTTTACCTCTATCCTAGGTTTCCTGTCCATGCCGTTGGAGTAACTTGTTCGAACACTAGAGCCGAGCAATATCCATTCACCAAAGGTTCTATATTCGGATGAAAGGACCCTTAGAGCCACGAAGTCAATTTCGTTTTTACCACCAGACATAGTTTTGAACTGGAAAAGATAGTACTTTTTTACATATGAAGAAATAAAGAAAGAAAAAAGAAAACAGCCTCTCCTAGGGGTTTTAACAAGCTCTTAAATCAATGTACACTCGATTCTAGGTCGAGGCAGTATTAATTTTGTGTAGTATCAACATTTTTCTCTTGGAACGTAGTGTAGTGAAAAGGTGAGGGAAAGAATGTTAAAACTGTAAACAAAAAGAGGATTAGAAAGAAAAAAGTAGAGAATGGAAGAAAGACAGAGATGGAAAAAGAGAAAGAGAATAGCTAAATCGATAGACAGATCGATAGATAGATAGATAGATAGATACATACATACATACATACATACATACATACATACATACATACATACATACATACATACATACATACATACATACATACATACATACATACATACATACATACATACATACATACATACATACACACATACATACACACATACACACACACACACACACACACACACACACACACACATACATACATACGTACATATATACGTACATACATACATACATACATACATACATACATACATACATACATACATACATACATACATACATACATACATACATACATACATACATACATACATACATACATACATACATACATACATACATACATACATACATACATACATACATACATACATATTCCACATATTTATATAATTATATATATTATTATTATTATTATTATTATCATTATTATTATTATTATTATCATTATTATTATTATTATTATTATTGTTATTATTATTATTATTATTATTATCATTTTATATATATTTACCTGGTGGTATCAGTACGTTTTTTTTTACCTGAGTATGAAGGAGTGGAGCTACGAACTTGAAATTTGAACAGGTTCAAGATACATCTGAACTAAGAATGAACACAATAATTGTGAATTTCTGATGGTCAGTTCAGGTTATACAGCAAATTGTTTGATTGCATGATTAGCAATTTTCATTTATTTTCACAAAATGGGAAAAAAATTAGGCCTAATGAGAGCTGTGATGAAGTTCCTTCATCTCTAAGGAAAAAAATGAAATGTCAGTAGTGTATGGAGATATCTGCCCAAGCTATGACGTGGTCAAATTTTAGTGCAAGCGATTCAAATTTGGTAACATGTCCATTGAAGACAACCCTCGAGAAGATCGCCCTCTCTCAGCCGTGACTGAAGACAATGTTTCAAAAGTCAAGAAGATTGTGCTGAATGACATGCACGTTACTCTCCCACAACTTTATGCTGAAACTAGCTTGAGCTACTGATCTGTTCAGACAATACTACCTGACCATTTAAGTATGATGAAAGTGTCTGCAAGATGGGTGCCGTGTCTCCTTACCCCTCATCAAAAAGAACAGAGAACATAGTGCCGTTTGCAAATGATTGACTTGTTTGATGAAGATCCTGACAACTACTGTTTTGACCGTTTAGTAACAATGGATGAAATCTGGGTCTATCAGTTCGACCCAGAGTCAAAATCTGCTTCAATGCAATGGAAAACACCATCTTCCCCCACCCCCTAAAAGCCAAAGTGCAGAATTCATCTGGCAAAGTGATCTTTCTTTTAAAAGGAATTTTCAAGGTCAGTCATCGCTGGCAAACGTGTGTTCTTGCCGCTGGTGCCTACATAGAGAAATAAGTGTCAACGTACCAAATTTAAAGGTCGTAGCTTCACTACTTCATACTCAAGTTAAAAACTTATTGATATCCCCTCGTATAAAATATATGGCTGTTGAGTTCAGAAAATAAAACTCAATAAAATAAACTCTTTGAAAAAGATATAGGTTGCAAAAAATGGGAGAGCCATAGCTGTCCTTTACTGTCTTAACTGTGTCTAAAAATCTGACCTGGGCAAAGGCCTGTGGGTAGTTGCAGTATGGCCCGTGAGTCGACTCAGTAATTGATAACAAAATGTGGCACAGGATGAGTCGACTATAACTATAAAAATAGCCCCAACAAACAAACAGACAAACACAAAATTCGTCTTACCTGTTAAAATTAGTAGCTTCTGGTCAAACTGGAACTAACAGATAAGCTATTATGTTACTTTATAAAACATATTGAATGACCTGAAGATTTTGCTATTCTCTCTGCTTTAGTCTCACATTTAAGAAATTGGGTATTTTCACTGAATTAACCCAATTTTCACCCGCTTTGGCAAGAGAGATATTGTAACTGGAGAATTTCAACAGCTAACTCCTGTTTTAAATAGTTTACTTTTTCTAACCAACAAACATTCTGTAATGACTTTTAGCAAGATTAACCTTCCCAAAAAGTCGCTTCAACGTTGGATTCTAAACAACTAAAATGTGTATTAGAGCTATAGCTTTGAGTTTTGAGATTTTTCACCCTCTAAAATGTATAGAAACCGAATTAGCCGTTTAGAATACTGTAGTGACGATATTTTTCAGAATCGCGTAATCCAGCAAGCTACTTGAATACGCTAGACCATGCCTGATATAAGACAGTGAACAAAAGAAATGAGAACTCAAATAATAGGTACCAAGAGCGTGCAGAACTGTTCGTCTAAAGAAAATTGTTTACATCAAAGAAAGTGTTTCAGAACCTTGTTTTGCAGTGGCCTCAAAAATAGGCTATTAGATTATTTTGTTCACTCAACTTTTAGACCCGTATGAACCGATCTGAGAAGATAAATTATTAAACAAATCGATTTTATTTTACGTTGTTTTAACTGCGGTGAGACGAAAGTTAGCAAGTGGGTGGTTGGCGGGGGCTTTGGTATGGTTTGCTCTTTCTTTCCTATCAGACACCTATCGTCCTTAACTCCCCTCCTGTTTTATATGTTTGTTACTCTCTTGTAACACCTCTAATCTTCTGACGCTCATATGACCTTATGCAGTTGCGAGCGCCGAAAAACGTCTTCTAAACTGAATTGAAAGTTAGCAAGCTGTTATAATACGTACCATGAGCGTGCATGCCTGTTCGTCAAAAGGAAAATGTTTTAGATCCATTCGGCAACTGACTGGGAACAGTCCACCAGGTTTCCATGACGTGCTGCCATTAGCCATGACAATAGTAGGGCTACACAACAAGAAAAACCAACAAACGGGTGACAAAGTTGTCTCTCGAATCTGTCTCTCGAATCTGTCTCTCGAACTGTCTCTCTGTCTCTTCTATCTATCTCTCTGTTTCTCTCTCCCTCTCCCTCTCCCTCTCTGTACTATTTCTGTCTCTCTCCATCTTCATCTCTCTCCCTCGCTCTCTATCTTTCTCTCTCTCTCTCACTTTCTCTCTCCCCCTCTCTCTCTCTCTCTCTCTCTCTCTCTCTCTCTCTCTCTCTCTCTGTGTGTGTGTGTGTGTGTGTGTGTGTATGTGTATGTGTGTGTGTGTGTGTGTGTGTGTATGTATGTGTGTGTGTGTGTGTGTGTGTGTGTGTGTGTGTGTATGTCAGAGTCTCAAATACTCCCAAAGCAATGCTCATCAGAGATCAAGAACAACAATCGTCCTCGTTGCTGTTGCTGGAGTTTATTTCTCGAAAAGACATTATACCAGCATCTAAGGTGTAGCGGTAAAGTGCCTTGTTGTCTAACGCAGAACACCTGAGTTCGATTCCCAGGTGGGGAGAAATTTTTATCGAGTATTTTAATGTTTCTGCTCGGACATTAAATTCTTCTCAACGCAGGTTGGACATGACAAGCAATTTTGGAGTCCACCCTTAAATTACGTTTAAAAAATATTTTAATATCGAGGGTAGTTTTAAAATAATGTACATCAAATGTGAGCTATTTTGCATCAAGAGTATACATTTATTTTTGAGTCATAATAGAAATAATATCTATGTAAACGTGAACAAACGAGTGCTGGGCCACACCATTTCGCTTAAGAAGGAAGTTTTTTACTTATAGACGCCGGTTATAAATGAAACCGTCAAACTCACGCATTATCGTCCTCAAAGATGTCCCTGTCGCCAACGGTATTGACCACAATAAGCCGAGGTCTCCAGATTCTGATCGGCATGGGGGACATCATTTCAATGCCACCATATTTAGCGGGGTCCCACGCCAAACGCTGAGTATGGGAACAAGAACAGAAAGATGTGTCACGACACGGCACAATCAGGCGCTTGTCAATTTCTGGACATATGGAATTATTAGTATAATCTTAAAGGTGGTTCATTTGTCTTTCTTTTGATGAAAACAAAACACATCTGTCTTGAACAGAAGTTGAGATATTTGCGATTCGAGGAGTTGAGTATCGCCATGGATCAGAGGTCAAACATTTGTGAGAAAATGGCAGCCAAAGTTTGGTGACCTCCAAAGATTGAAATCCTGGGAAACTACAATTTGCATCTTTTGTATCTTTGGTGTCGGTTTTTGTTAAGTAAAAATCCAGGCAGGACTATGTCGTTAAGTGGTTATAAAACACGTTGGACACAAAACAAACTGACAAAAAAATTGATAAAATTGCCGAACATGAGGGGGAAAAAAGTCGATTTCTTTGATTACTTTATCTTGGCGAGAGCCTGATTTCACCAAAATGCCACTAAAATGGGTATTTGACACAGCTGAAAAAACTTTTGGAATGTATTAATTATTTGGATAACGCTGCAAAAAGAAGTAAATATAGACTCTCCAAAGATCACAGGTGTGGTCGCTTCCAATTTGTGAGGGTGTTATGTTATCAATTGTCATATCCTCTTTGGAAGGCTGATAACATGTATTTTTTTGCTTAAGATTAAATATTTTATTTCCGAGTTTGCAAAGAAGTCAAATTAGCAATATAGAATGTTCTTTCAACAGCAACCTATACGAGTAACCTTTGAAGTGGCTTTTCAAAGTTACGAAGTATTTCATTTTTGTGATAGGTGTGTTAATCCCCTAAAAATGTTGAATCTTTCAGGAAATAAAATGCATGCAAACTTACAAATGATCTAATCTTTCAAGCACTGGTGCAGCTTTGAGGACCCAGGAACAAAAATAATCTACCAAGAACAATTTTATTTTACACCGCAGAGTTTCCATAAATAAAGTTAGCATTGAATATCAAAGAGATATTAACAGTATCCAACCTGGCATTACGTGACACATCTACTAATTTGCGAGTTATGAAAAAGCATAGCATTATGTAATGTATAATATCTATATCCATATCTATCTATCTATCTATCCAACTGTCTATCCATCTATCTATCTATCTATCTATCTATCTATCTATCTATCTATCTATCTATCTATCTATCTACTTGTTTATCTATTCTGAGATAGTAGCAAGGTAAAGTGAAATGGGGGGGGGGGAACGGGGGGGGGGGAGGATAAACTGAAAACGATAATGTAAATAAATCAGACCTGGTCCTCCCACGTAAGGTACAGGAATCCGTTACAGGTGAAAGTGGACGTGACGTCATCCAGTCCAGCTATGGCAATGAGATCAAAGCCGACTCCGACGTTCACGGCATGGGATTGGTTGTTGAGTGGCCTGATCTGATGGGAAAAGTGATGATGATGAGGATGATGAGGATGCTGCTCTGCTGCTGCTGCTGCTGCTGCTGCTGCTGATGATGATGATGATGATGATGATGATGATGATGATGATGATGATGATGATGATAAAACTAACTTTTTGGCCATAGACGTTGTCAACATGTACAACAACATACCACACCAAAAAGGTATTGCTCGGCCCTCAGAAGCCTTGCACCCTACAACACACGTCCAACATTAGAAATTTGCCAACTGTTGAAACTAGTCCTCACCCTCAATAATTTTCCATTCAACAATCAAAATTTTCTCCAGCTGACTGGCACAGCGATGGGTAGTCCAGTAGCCCCCTCTTATACCAAATTTTTTATGGCTGAGTTTTGGCGCCAAAACGTCTCCCCAGTTGTACTTATGCGTTACACGGATGACGTTATCGCCTTGCACAATGGTTGCTCTGAAACTACCCAAATATTTCTCACTGATCTGAACAAGGTGCACCACTACATCAAATTTACTTATTCCAGCCCAGATAAGTCCACTTCTTTCCTGGACATGTCCCTTCACATTGCAGATAACCAAATTGAGACAGACCTGTATAAAAAAGCTGCCGACTCTAATCATTACCTCCCACCTTCTTCAAACCATCGTAAATATATATTCCGTTCTGTGGTCTATAGTGGTGCCCTTAGACTCCGCGGCATTTGTTCCCGTGAAAATTATTTTAAACAACGGAATTCACAGCCAACGGAATTCACAGCCAACCTTCTTCACAGTGGGTACAGCAAAAAAATTTTTAACGCCCATTATGGGGAATGTCAGCAAATTGAACCGCACAACCCTTCTGACCTACAAACCCCTTAAGCTAAAACAGAAAAGACCATTTTTCGTCGCAACTCATCACCAAAAACTACCTAATGTACATAAAATCCACAGCCAACACAAAAGCATCTTTGAAAAATGAGACAAAATGAAAGCCTGTTTCCCCGACCCTCCTCTGATTGCACTTCGTCAGCCTCCCAATCTTGGCAACCTCCTCATTCGCACTAGAGCAGTATCACCCACGTCCTCACCTCCGATAAACCCATGCTCCCCGACTCAAAATTATCCTTGTCAAAAACCTAAATGCAGAATATGTGCTTACATGAAAGTGGCAACTTTGTAGAAGCCCCCCCTCATTTAATTTCAAAAGTCAGTATTAGTTTCATTTATGCCAATTCTTGTTGCGCGTTTGTATGAGTGTTAGGAATCGTTGTAACACCACTGCCGTTGCAAACGCTGTGGTCAAATTTATCTTTGGGAGATATTTTAAGATTCTCATTGCCACTGCCATTGTCATTCTCGTTATTATTGTCAAAATAAAATAAAGTGTTTTTCAATCTCACATCAGTATCGTACACTGAAGAGTCCAGTTTGTCTTCGAAAAGAGTCTTTGTCTTACTATACGTTTGAGCAGAAAGCGGTACCACTGCAATAAACAAAAGGAATAAACACTTTATCGCAAGAAAACCGCACTTTTCCTGTGACACGATAAAACACAACATTTTGCGTCTTCATTCCTTTAGAGGCATCCGTTCTTCTGTTCATAGCTTTGTGTTGCAGGATGTACCGCGCCCACACTATTGTTTTCCGTTGCTAGGAGCCACAATAGCGGCATGACTTAAGCTGGAACAGTTTTGTTTTTCCAATGACGAGAAGGGAAATCCGCAAACACGCGCTGCAAAAGTACTTTTTGATTTTGAAATGCAGATTCGTGTCTCGACAAGAGTGACGTGCGGCCTTTCGTTTGCAATGCACTTTAAAAAACATTTTTAAACGACCTTAAGAACCACTCGTTTTTGACATTTTTGGATAGAGTAATGTTGGATGTATCAAGTAAGCAAACTTTCAATATCGACTGGCGTTAGGACAGTTGATTCACTCCTGGAACAACTGCACGGCCTTTTGTTCCTGACGCTTCAAATAATATTTACTCAGCTGAAAGGAATCTTGTATTGTCAATAGCTTTGATTTTCATATAAAATTTTATAATTTTTATATTTGCTTGCAACGGTCGCTTTATCGTAATATCGTCCCTTTTCCTAAGCCGTCTACCTTTTTTCTGACTCTAATTCTGTCATTTAAGCATGAAAGCTACTAGTTAACATAAAAACCCATTCATTCACTCATGAATTTTTTACTAGCTGGCTTATACACTCATACACACTTACGCGTAGACACATTCACAAAGAAACTCACGTCTCTATCAGTGTTCCCTTTTTTTTTTTTTTTGCTCTTACGCTCTGATCATAATTTACCACAGAGGCATTATTCATGTAACTCATCCTTTTCTAAACGTAAATGAAATCGTCGTCCATTTTCCACTCTCCCTCACAGCCAGAACAACGGCAAGAACACGAGCAAGAAAAACGATAACAACTGACAACAATGACAACTTAATATTAAAGCATAGTAATATAATATCTTATTATAAGCTTATAGACCCACTATGGGTCCATCTTCTTTCTCAGAAAAGAGGTGAAACGGGGGAAAACTGAACAACAAGAGAGAGAGAGAGAGAGAGAGAGAGAGAGAGAGAGAGAGAGAGAGAGAGAGAGAGAAAGTCATTCTGGATGATGTCATGGTCGCTAAATTCTGTACTTGTTTTGTTGTGTAATGGCAGATGACCTTGACTGGATGAACCCGATGTTGTCATAGTACACAGGCCTGAATAAAACACTGAGCCCGTGAGCAGCATAGCGAACTTTGGGTCTCTCGTGTACATTAGAGCGCCAAACTGGAGTAATAAAGAAACGAAAGTTACAAAGTGTGTTTTTTCTTAATGTAACTGGTACGTGTTTTAAGGCGCTCGCAACTGCATGGGGTCATATGAAAGTGCGGGACACTTTAAACCTTTTCACTTGGTAGGAAATGTTGAACTTTGCCCGGGAAGCGGTCGAAGCCTACTCTTATCGATTTCAGACCACAAAGGGATCTTTCACGTGGGCAACTTGCACATGGGACCTCCGAAATTTTTCTCCCTTGTCCGAGAAGGCCAGGTGAAGAGCTTTCCTACCAGAAGATGAGGGGTGTGGCTGAAAGACAGCAGTAAGACGGAGCCAAGGAGAAGCAATAGAAAGTCTGCAGAAAGAGGAGCCCAGAGGAGTGGACAAAAGAGGTGAGGGTGTGGGGGCAGGAAGAGGAGACGAAAGCAGACGACAGAACAATGCTAGAAAGCAGGAAAGGAGGTGAAAGGAGACAATTTTAGAGTAGACAATTTTTTTCTGTTGCTACCCGGATTCGAACCCGTGGCCATTGAATGAGAGGCCAACACCTTAACCTCTAGGCCACGAGAGCCCCCAAGTTACAAAGTTGATTTTCTTGAAATTTAATTTACATTCCAATGCATTTACAATGCAGGAAGGTGGTATTTTTGGGGCTACAAAGGTAATCGTAACATGTTTCTTTATCTTTTTCAATTAATAATAAATGTTAGTGCTAGAATACATTATCATTATAAAGCCATTCTCTATCAAACAAGAATAATATATTTATAGTAATGCTGCAACCAAAATACACGACAATAATATGTCTTATACACCACTGTGAAGAAACAAATAACGCGAATACGTCAAAATAGGTGTGTGTGTGTGTGTGTGTGTGTGTGTGTGTGTGTGTGTGTGTGTGTGTGTGTGTGTGTGTGTCAACATGCAACAAGGCACAATAATCCGTAAGGAGGGTCCGAGGAACACCGATTCCTTGTCACTGTTATTAGTGTTATACCTGCTTTGATTTATGGCGCGCCGCATGTAGTCTGTATCTTGCTTTACGACCAGGAAACAGTTACACTTTGTACGAGGGCCCAACTTATACTGTAACACTCGGGATAGGGAACACACGGGCGTCTCTAGGAACGTAGAATTATGTACTGCCCACTCCTGGCTAGTCTTAAAGGATGGCCAAGAAACGACAGCTGAATAGTTGGCTGTATAAAGGCGGTTTCTTGTGTTCATCGTATGCTTGGAAGTACTCTGGTGATATGAGGATGGGAGCATAAAGAGAGCACAAGGGCATTATGTCTTGAGAGTTTTATGTTGGTAGCATCATTTTACTACTATATTTCGTATGGTGGATTGATTGGTTTATGTTCCCTAGCGTAGGTTTATCGTTTTGAAGCTCAGAACCTGAGATACTATAACGGCATTGCTGTCCTTATTCTTTATAATAGATATATAGGACCCCCCAAAGAGTTACTTTTAAATGTAGAATGTTTACGCCACTATTATTGACGCAATATGGATCATTTAGGAGGCGGGCTTTGACTTTACCTGCCAGGGCCAACAGGGGCTGAGAGGGACACAAGCTCTTAGAATTTTTTTTAAGACACTAGACAAAGACTCTCCACATGATATAATCGAACTTAGGTCTTCTACATGCAACGCTAAAGTGCTACACCACTACACCAGAAACGCTGATACAGATTTGATTAACTTGGGGAAAAGGAATTAGGGAATGTGTCCATTCCTTGCTCGTTGTTGAACGTAAGTAATTAATTTTTTTTTCTCATATTATAATATAAAAAGGGACTTTCCCAGTCTTAAGATTAACGTGTTCGCCTCTCGTTCAATAGGTCATGTGTTCGAAACCTGACAGCGACGGTAAATTTTCTTCTCTAAAATGTTCTCCTTTCACCTCATTTCTGGTTCCTTAACCATGTTCTATCGTCTGCTTTTGTCTCCACTTTCATCGAGTATAGATCGATCAGGCTTTCTGCTCGTAGCACGGGTTTGCTCTGACGGTCAGGACCCTGACTCCTAAGTTATCTAAACCGTGTCGACAGAGGCGTAAAAAATACCCCCCCCCCCCCTCTTACAGACTAGAAAAACACTTCATTGAAGAGACATTTATATGAAGTCTTAATTTATGTTATTTGTTAGAATAGACTTCAAATAGCACAAGATGCAAAAACGATTTCCAAAATATTCTCTTTCCTATTCCTCAAACAGAAAAGTTTCAAAGAGTTCTGTTGAGGATAGCAACCTATAACAATGTCGTAGTTTTCGTAACGAAGAATAAAACTACGATGATTTTTTTTATTTTTGTTGTTTGAAATCTTTATTGATTTTTATGGTTCTAAAATTTTCTGTTTGTTTTTGTGCATTTGTGCCGAACACAAGTTTACCAAAAAAAAACCCAAACCATTTATAGGATTGGATTTTTTTAAAAAGCTGTTCAAGTTTGAGAAGGATATGACAATAAGTGGGTGAGTGACTAAATTTTATGCATAATACACAATTATTTGTATGTCAAGTTGTATTAATGCATCATGGAGATGAATTTAGATATTCTACACATTGGTCATAATATTATTATTATCACGTCTCGTGAATATATAAATATCCAAGGGAAGTCAACAATGAAATTGTGACTAAGAAGCAGGTCATTCCTGGTTATATCCCTTTAAACGTTTTTGCCACATCCCCTTCTCTCCAGCGAGACACTCGTGTAATACCACTCTTACAATAGAAGATGTCCATTAGTAAGCAGGGTTTGTGTTAATGCTTTCGATCACAAAATCCATTCTAAATACAACCCCAACCCCCCCAAAAAAAAAACAACAAACAAACAAACAAAAACAACCAAAAACATAAACAGCTCACACTCAAAACAATAACAACAAAAAAACCCAAAGACCTTGATGTGTCCCAAAGCAACACTGGATAATTATGTAGCGCAGTGTAGCATATTGTACTAAGAATGGAAAGAATGTTTGCAGACAGATATTTTGAGTAAATTAATGAATACACTAGTTGGTGACTGTATAAAAGCCAAGCATTCGAGTTTCTGATGAAATAAGT
>NW_004797294.1:311247-314933 GCF_000002075.1 Aplysia californica | reverse complement strand
ATTTTTTTTATTTTTGTTGTTTGAAATCTTTATTGATTTTTATGGTTCTAAAATTTTCTGTTTGTTTTTGTGCATTTGTGCCGAACACAAGTTTACCACAAAAAAAACCCAAACCATTTATAGGATTGGATTTTTTTAAAAAGCTGTTCAAGTTTGAGAAGGATATGACAATAAGTGGGTGAGTGACTAAGTTTTATGCATAATACACAATTATTTGTATGTCAAGTTGTATTAATGCATCATGGAGATGAATTTAGATATTCTACACATTGGTCATAATATTATTATTATCACGTCTCGTGAATATATAAATATCCAAGGGAAGTCAACAATGAAATTGTGACTAAGAAGCAGGTCATTCCTGGTTATATCCCTTTAAACGTTTTTGCCACATCCCCTTCTCTCCAGCGAGACACTCGTGTAATACCACTCTTACAATAGAAGATGTCCATTAGTAAGCAGGGTTTGTGTTAATGCTTTCGATCACAAAATCCATTCTAAATACAACCCCAACCCCCCCAAAAAAAAAACAACAAACAAACAAACAAAAACAACCAAAAACATAAACAGCTCACACTCAAAACAATAACAACAAAAAAACCCAAAGACCTTGATGTGTCCCAAAGCAACACTGGATAATTATGTAGCGCAGTGTAGCATATTGTACTAAGAATGGAAAGAATGTTTGCAGACAGATATTTTGAGTAAATTAATGAATACACTAGTTGGTGACTGTATAAAAGCCAAGCATTCGAGTTTCTGATGAAATAAGTTGATTTTTATTCACAAGAATATTCTAACTTTGTTGTGCCTAATGGACTCATGGAACAGAAACAAATTTTTCCTAGATTGTTTTCCATTTAGTTAATGACTCGCCCTGTTTCAGTTTTAGTAAAGAGTATTTTGTGGCACTTGCAACACAAAACGGTAATAAATGCTGAAGATTAATGGTGTTACAAGAAAGTAACACAAACAAAAGGAGGGGAGAGATATAAATCGACAGAAAAAGAAGCAGCAAACCACACAAGAACACCCGCCAACCATCTGATACCAGTTCTGTAAAGTTAGGAAAGTCAAAGTGTTTATGTAACCTGTAAGCATTTCTGTCTATTGAAACCCAGAAAATACGGTTCAGTGAAAATTGTCTTTCTTTTTATTTGACAGAGGTCAGGGAGATAAGTGAAACAACAGTTACGCTAGATGACCAAGAGTTGTAATAAGCACAGAACAGAAAATAAGCAATGCAAAGAGTGCAGACACACATTTATACTAACCCTTTTTGGGTGACATCATGCAGTGTAATCAGTCATTTAATTCAATATGCATAGATCTAGTGCAAGTCCCTGTCAATTCGAATTTCCATATTATGAACAACAAAAGGGATAGTTTTCTTTCTTTGTTTTGATTTTCGCTGTCATGGTGTCCATACATGTCATATTTTCGAATGGGGGTTCTCCTTTTCTTTGTTCGTATGAGATCCGTGTTTCGCTCTGAACGTAGATGACAATGACAGGGGATTTGTGAATAACGTGAACCTGAAGGACAATCAAACACAGTGGGAAATCCCAATCTGCTCGACACATGGAAAATTACGCTTCTGAACCAAGCATTGGTAGGGACTAGAAAAGGCCTTGTCTTACAGAGATAGTTCGGAGCACTCCAACCCCACCCGTCTCCTTATTTGACTATAAAGTGACACAATCCTACAACAAACAACTCATGAAATCCTGCCTAGTGTCTTATGTTTTGAGCAGTTAAATTTGATATTTTCAATGCAAGTCCAAGTCTGGAGCACAACCCTCTCCAAAGAAAAAAAAACCAAGCAAAAAACAAAACATTATTACTAATAATTAAAATAACCCAGATTAGCCACCCTCCTCCTTCTTCCCAAAACGACATCAACAAAAAATACACCAAATAAACCCAAAACAAACCAAAAACCAAGGCAATGCACACATCACAATACAGGTCCAACATTTATGGCCCCAAAAGACATCATTGGTCAACCAGAATCACTGTCATAGTTCTAAAGTGCTGATCTCACAGTCTCCGCTTCATCGAAGATATTATTGTAGCAAACAATCTATGAATACAACGATGACCTAAGTGGTTGTTTGAGTGTGCAAGCATTAAGTAACAATTTAAGTCCAAACGTCAAGAATAATAGAAGTATAATTTATATTTATTACAGTGTGCCCCAATTTACGTAATTTATATATATTACAGTGTGGCCCAATCTACGTAATTTATATTTATTACAGTGTGGCCCAATTTACGTAATTTATATTTATTACAGTGTGGCCCAATCTACGTAATTTATATGTATTACAGTGTGGCCCAATTTACGTAATTTATATTTATTACAGTGTGGCCCAATTTACATAATTTATATTTATTACAGTGTGGCCCAATTTACGTAATTTATATTTATTACAGTGTGGCCCAATTTACGTAATATGGGGATTTCGGTTAAGGAAAAAAACAGTTCTATCTGACATGTTTGGCCGCTTTAAGTTACTGAGACCATGAGGTCAGAAACCAAATTAATGTTCTGTCTGGTTTATCAAAATTGTAAGAAGATAAAATTGGAGTCGTTATCAAGGTATTCAAAGAATTGCATTCGAAAAGGTACGGACTAGAAGAGGCCTTGTCTTACGGAGATAGTTCGGAAAACTCCAATCGCATCCGTCTCTTTCTTTGACTAGTAAGTGAAACTCCAAATATGGTACGTTAAATTTCTTTTAACCCCTCCCCCCAAAAAAACCAAACAAAAAAAACCACAACCACAAAAACAACAACAACAACAACAACAACAACAACAACAACAACAACAACCATTCCATCAAACAAACAAAACCTAAGCACTAAGCAGATTACTCCATCTTGCGGAACCCAAGTGGCCTTGCGAATCCTTTTTGTGACAAAAAAATAGAGTCTCCAATTACAAAACTGTTGAAAGCACCTATATAATAATATATATTTGCAAATCGCTCACCGTTCTCATTCATTTGTCCCAAGCCGTGATGTATAATGTACTGTGGCTGGCATCATTTAGTTATTATCACACATCAATAAGGTTGTCTATTAAAAAATATTCGGCTTTTTCTATTATTATGCCAGAGATATGATTTAGCAGAGGGAGGGGTTCCAGGAAATTACCTCCGCCAGCGGCATCTATAATTCAGGATGGTAAAGAAAGGAGCAAGAACAAGTCATTGAATTAAAAAAACCATACCTAAACCTGAACTGTCAATCGTTGTAATGTTTACAGAATAGTTTAGCCATGTCAATGCTGTTCTTCTATAATTTATGCTAGTCATTTTCAAAGACCACTTTCCTGAGTTGTTGGCCTGAGTCTGAGGGTACATGATGGATTCCTTATCTAGAGGACGTTGCCTGGAAGAACTGAGTCTGGTAAAGACATTGGAGAAGACCACCGACGATGGCAACTGTACTCCAGTAAAAATATTCACGATCCACCTCTATCATGGAGTCACGGTATTGCCCTTGGCTATCAACATCGACTCCGCTTCACCCTGGTGTCTTGAACATTTCACTTTCAGAAATATCAAAGATCTTTTTACGAACGACCCTGAGTTTGAGAATATTTTTTCTGTACTGCAGCTAGAGATTCCTACAGCTGAAGGCAGCAATTTGGGTTAGTTGTGGGCGGGGGGGGGGGGGAG
>NW_004797294.1:308490-310741 GCF_000002075.1 Aplysia californica | reverse complement strand
TGGGTGTTCTACCTTCCAAATCAACTATGCTTGTTCCCGTAAGTCATCTCACATTTCAGTTGAAAGGCGATACGGTATTGTGAAAAAAATGTGTATACCTAACGATCGGTTTATCCGACTCGTGAAGCAAGGGCCGGACATGAAGGGAAATAACCGGGGGAGAAGCTCGATCACCACAAGTACTACAACAAGAACGCTCATACCTCCTGCTCAACAAGGTCGATGGTCTTGTGTGTGTTTGTTTTTTCTGCTTTGTTTTTGTTTTTGTTTGTTGCTTTTTTCTGCCTTTTTCTATTTTTGCATTTTTTGGCAAGTGTAAACTGCGCTTGCAACTGCATAATGTCATAAGCTGTTAAATCTTACCTACCCTAAGATCAGGGGTGTGGCTGAAAGAAAGCAGTAAGAAGGGGCAAATGAGTAGCAGTAGAAAGGCTGCAGAAACAGTTAGGGGCCCTGAGGAGGGGACAAAGGGGGGTCGGGGAGGGGGCAGAAAGTGGAGACGAAGGTAGACGACAGAACATGGTTAGATGTGGAAAAGAGGTGAAAGGAGACACATTTAGAAATGAAAATATTCCGTCGCTGCCAGGTTTTGAAACCGGGACCTATTGAATGAGAGGCCAACATCTAACCTCTAGACCACGAGAGCACCCGATTGTGGTAGTTGTGCTACTGAGAGACAGAGAAAGAGAGAGACAAACACACACACATACACACACGCATACGCACAGAGAGACAGCGAAAGAGAGAGACTAAGACAGACAGACAGACAGACAGACAGACAGACAGACAGACAGACAGACAGACAGACAGACAGACAGACACACATACAGAGAAAGATAGATAGAGACAGAGAGAGAGAGAGGGGGGGAAGAGAGATAGAGAGACAGAGAGAGGAGTGAACAGAGAGAGAAAGACAGAGAGAGAGAAAGACAGAGAGAGAAAGCAGCGGAGTGTGGGCAGGAGAGACGGAGAGTTCACACGTATTAATAAATAGAATAATTGGATAAAGGCTCCAGGTTCCATAAATCTTGGAAAAGCATTCTGTCAAAAGCCATTTCCTCAGTCATTTCCCTGCATCTCCAGTCCTTGCTCCACGAGTCTCATCAACCGATCGTTTGGCCTAGAAGTTTGTATTTATAACACATCATCACCTGATAAATAAAATGTTTAAGACTTAAAAGATACAAAACAGTTGATTTTGAAAGTAGAACACTCAGTCACAATACTAGAGGAGTCGTCTTTCCTGAAATAAGTAACAGCAACCCGAAATAACTCCTTGAGTAAGGGAAACAATTACCTTGAAAAGTCTTGTTAAACAACAGTAAACAGAAATAACAGAAAAGCCGCTTCAATAAGTGAAAGACAAATTTTGCAAATCTTTTGAATGTCGAAATATGAGGAAACGTTTCAAACCTTAATAAGCCCTCAGAAAGCACATTTTTCAAAATGAACAAATTTTGACAGAAAATATTCTAAACAAAACCATAATAAAATACAACTGTTGGTACACCGACTATATAAACGAATTGAGATACTTAATTAAATGAATATGACATGTAAGGTGGTCCCTTGTCACTACATTTCACTACACGTCGTATGCTCGTCACTATTGCGGCATTCTACTTGTTCATTAAATTGGGTGATAAATTAAAAATATCAATCAGCAAAAAGCAAACAACAAAAGATCGAATAACTAGACTTGAAGGTCACAGTTAGTATTGAAGAATAACATCCAAAGATTGTGATTTCTTTGTGGCTTAGGCATTGTGTCTTGTTTGTTACTATGTATACGAAGCCAATGCTGCCAGGGTCGCATAATGACACCTAGGAATAATTTGATAAAATAATTATTAAATAAAAAGATGTCAAATAAAAAGCACGCTGGTATCGAATCTTTGAGACTAAACGGTGATAACTATAACCAAACTCTGATAATAGCATTGAAAGTTTCAAATCGGTATCCATTAATATCTCGGATAGAGGGATATCGAATAAAGGAGGTATCTAATAACGATAGCTGGGGAGTTCGAATGGTAGTGAATGAATAGGCAAATGTGATTATCAATAAATGACTTTCGAAGGTATCGAAAAATAAACTATAATGAGCTTATAGACGTATCGAGTAGTGACATACTGGTATCGACTGCAAGATATCTTGCAAGTTTGCATGGAAAGTACAAGGGAGGTGTCAAATGCAAGATACTTGCAAGTTTGCATTGAATATACAAGGGAAGTAACGAATATTGTCCGA
>NW_004797294.1:298619-307434 GCF_000002075.1 Aplysia californica | reverse complement strand
AGGGTCAGGGGTTAGGAATAGAGTTAAGGGTCAGGGGTTAGGAATAGAGTTAAGGGTCAGGGGTTAGGAATAGAGTTAAGGGTCAGGGGTTAGGAATAGGGTTAAGGGTCAGGGGTTAGGAATAGGGTTAAGGGTCAGGGATTAGGAATAGGGTTAAGGGTCAGGGATTAGGAATAGGGTTAGGGGTTAGGGGTTCTATCTAAGTTTGTCTGTCTGTCTGTCTCTCTCTCTCTCTCTCTCTCTCACACACACACACACACATCCATATCTACACACACACACATACACACACACGCGCTCATATCCATAATAACCATGCTTGCATGCACAGACCCGCAGCTACACACATAATAATATGATAGGAATGAAGGATCCGATACTCTAGAAGTACAAAGCTCTATCTGCTAAAAGGCAAGTTTTGAGAAATGTTCCGTAAACTTATTTTGAGTTTCACAGCCTGTCAAACCCTTTCGAAGGGAATTCTTTCTTTGAATGTCTTGATAAAGGCTCCTGTTTAGTTCAGTTTAGGTAGTGGTTTCAAGGCGATCGCAGCTGCATAAGGTCATATGAGCGCCAGAAGATTAAAGATGTTACAAGAGAGTAACAAACAGAAAAAAGTAGAAAAGGCGATAAGACACGATATATTATGTTTGATAGGAAAGAAGAAGCAAACCACCCCAGAGCACCCGCCAACCACCAACTAATAAAGACTCCGAAAAGACTTTTGATAAAGGAAATAGAACAATAAAATTTGGTTTCTGACCTAATGATCATAGTAAATCAAAAGAGGAAAAATGTCAGATTGAACGTTGTAATTCTGAAGAAGCGAATTGTTAACAATGATTACAAGGTTTAAACTTGATACGCAATCGATATTCTGATAGCATCACTCTTGTTGCATCGGCGTCTGAGGTGTAGTAGCGATTGTTGCTTCGTCATCGCACACAGGAGTCCTTTAGTGTAGTTGTAGTAAGAGTTTTACGGCACTAGCAACGCAATTAGGTCACATAAGTGTCGAAGATTAGAAGTTTCGTAGGAGAGTAACACACACACACACACACACACACACACACACACACACACACACACACACACACACACACACACACACACACACAAGAAAGAGGAAAGATGAGGAGGATAGATGTTTGCATTTTCGTGAATCTCCCACACAGCTTTACCTCTCAGGCGAAGGTCGTAAAGACAGTAAAATAACATTGAGCTGAACCTTGAGAGCAGGTCTACTCTGTTTTCTTTTGCTTTGTAGTCGGTGCAGTTGTTGGGAATACAGTAGGGTCGAGGTCAAATCCCGAGGCTCGATAAAATACATAACTCTGTGTATTTAGTTTGGTTAAAATAGTGCAAACAATTAATCACTACGTTAACCCTTGTCGTACCAAGTAAAATTCGTCATGAATGGATTCCAATGTCCTAATACATTTTGGAACTTTCACCCTAGAATTTGCATAATATGCTTGGTCATACCCAAAGAGGTTATGTATAGCACAAGAGCGCTTGGCAGTGGCGTCACCGACGTAAACGAACGAGAGCTGCGTGTGCCCACTCTCAACAGAAAAAATTATAGATTCTAGCTTTGCATGCAGGGATCTCAAATATTTATACTGGTCATTTCAGTTTTCTCATGTCAAGCAACAAGGCAATAATAGTGGTTTCTAGGGCGAAATGATCGAGTAAAAAAAGAAATTGCCAAATTTTTAAAGGAACTTGATAAAACCTACACACTATGTGGTAGCACCATTCAGCTTCTTCTCAACATGGTCCCCATGAAAAGGTGTGAGATACAATGTGAGATAGTGAGAGTGGGAGACCATAAACGATATAAAATTCAAATGTGTGTAAAAACATTGCCGATTTGGTGTGTGATGAGGGGGATAGGTCTACGATAGATCTAGTGTATGACGCTCAGGGCAGTTTTGATTTGTAGAGACCTTTAAACCTAACCCTCAGTAGCTCGTAAAACGATCCGAACCAACTGTGAAATAGAAATAACCCAATATAACACAGTGCGTGACCTGGCGGGCCTATATATGATGTAGATTTAACGACAAAACAGGATGCAAAAACAATTTGAAAAAGAAAAAGAACGATTAAAAAGTAGCAAAGCCTCATCAGGAAGTTCTAATACAGGCTTGATACTTTTAATTTCGATTCGTTAGAGAACGTAGACTGCGCTATTGTATGCATTAGTTTCAGGGGTAAAATAAGCGAGAAAATGGCCGCAAAAGTCTAGTGACTTCCATAGACTGAGAGTCCTTGGAAACTGAACATTTACACTGTTTGTGGTTTTAATCAATGTTTCTCAGTAAAAACCTACACAGAAATATGTTTATAAATTGACATGAAAGATGTTCTACTAAAAAAAAAATACACACAAAAAAAACCCAGTAGAAATAATTGCCAAACCGCTTGAAAAATGGCAGTTTCTTTAATTTCATTATTTTGACGAACGCATGATTTCACCACGATTCATCACATAATATGATGCTTTACATTATGTGTCACATATGTGTCACCCCGGGGGTGGGGGGGGGGGGGTTTCAAGTTTAATTTGTATCAGGTCGGAGTTTTACAAATCAACGTTCTGTTCAAGAATTCCGAATGCCACATTTTTCTAAAATTGACTTTTTTTAAATTATTATCTGAGGCCGTAGATCTTTCTCTGTCGCACATCTTTGCGATGTGAGGGTCATACTGTTAATCACTCGATTTTAGAAAAATGTAGCGTAAAGGGTTTCTTGAACTGAAATGTCGAAACACAGGAGAATAAATTGTTGGAATTGCGACATGTCATCAAATGTCATTGAGGACCCAGTTCTGAAGCACTCTCCCCTATTGTTTGCTTTGGATTATCTTGTCACCAGTGCCACTAATTGCGCACAAACAGGCAAGAGTGGCAAGAGCGTGTTCCAAATGTAGGCTTAGTTCTCACATGGAACTCAGGGGCGGCTCGTGGGTCTAAAAAGTGGGCGTGCACAATTAAGCTATCTTAAGCTGAAGATAATCAAGGGCAGAGTAAATGGGATGGTGTATAATTTTAGGATCTCTGGGTTGGTGAAGGAAGATTTTTGTGCTTTTATTTTCATTCATTTTACGTGTGTCTTTGACTTCTAGAACTAAATCTGTTTGTTAGCTAAACGTCAATTTCATTCATTCTGCATTAGAACTGAACACTCAAGTAATACCTTTCACCACTCCACTACAAAACCGTTCAAAAGCACAACTCACAGGACGGTGACTTAAGTATGTCACGTTCACGGTCACAGAGTCACTTAAAATAGCGATAAGACAATGAACCAATCACAATTCACTTGAGCACTCCGCTGGATTGCTCCCGGGCCCACATAATTTTGGCATGGAATAGTGCACAGTCTATGGCGTTTATTTTTAGATTGCCTACAGTGGGCTATGTTTCGGCGGTATTCGGCTGGGGCACATTTGAGATGTGCCGTCTTATTAATATTAATGTACCGCCAAACTTTCTACAAGTGTCGTCATCGCTTGGGTTATCCCAAAGAGCGATGTATAGGTCAGGTTTCCACTGTTGACTCTCCTGTTATGTTTAGATACAGCGCATGAACTTAGACATGGCATAGTAGATGTTTTACGGCGCTATAGAATAGAAATGACAGTTACGGCGCCAGCGAGGGCCTTGTTTTGATATAATATTTGGCTAGTGTTTGTTTCTGGCGTCTTTTATTTTATTATTGTCATAGAATATTAAAACATTTTGGGCGGCACTGCACGACCGTGCTCTGGACGAATCGCGCCTGATGGAACTGTTTAAAAAAACTATAGGAAAAAGTGCTGTGACAGCATCACTTGATCTTAAGTTCTTACCAGATCTCTAAGAGGTGTGCACGGCTCCTGGTGAAGCAACACATCGGCTTTATGAAAGTCCTTGGAAGGTATAATAATTTTCCTGCTATCATTTATCGTTCTAGTATGTCAAAACACAAGGTTTTTCAGCAGAAGCCCAAAACCCCCACCCAAAACTGTTGCATTTCGTCTAGGGCATTATCTTAATGCAGAATTATTTTATAATTTTGTTTTACTTCTGTGGCTGCTTGTAGATTATTACTAGAGTCTATTACTTTTGCTGCTGGTGTTATTTCTGCTGTTGTGTCTTCTGCTGTGGCTGCTGCTATGGTTGTTGCTGCTACTGCTGAGGAAGATGGTGATGATACTACTTCTGCTGTTTCGGCTTCTACTACTGCTGTTTCTGCATCTACTACTGCTGTTTCTGCATCTACTACTACTACTACTACTACTACTACTACTACTACTACTACTACTACTACTAGACAGAATGTTTGCAGAGATGACCGCCATTGTAAAGGACTTGCTCCACTCATGTACTGCACCTTCGTGTTATGAACTTGAGGTAATAGTGCTCCTACTCCAGAAAAAATCTGTATCTAAAAATTAGAGTACAGAAACACACTCTAAGCAGTGGTTCCATTTTATGAAAATATAAATTATCTTAGCCTTAACCCTACATGTATTCTTGTCCGATATTAGATATGGATGAGATCACATTTCATTTTCCTTCTAAAAACAAAAAAGTAAACTTTGTTTGACCAAATCAGTAGCAGTTAATTATTAACAAAAATCCATCTTGCTGTCTTTTCTCTTTTTAGTAAGATTTTACGGTGTCTGCAACTGCATGATCTTGGTGTCTAATTAATTGAGCTTTTTAAACAAAATCGTCTCATCAATGGCAAGACCTCCTTTATCATACGTTGAAAACGTAAAAACGAGAGGGATTTACGACTTCATGAAGTAATACGTCAAACCAGAGACCTGGGAATGAGGGTGGCATGAACGGACGAACTCGGCCATGTTGTCGGATGTTTGGTGACGTCAGCGAATACTGCACGACCAAGACAACCTCGATGTTATAGGTTGTCGTAAAGTATAACTGTGGCAACAACAAATTCTTTGCTCGCGGTGCTTCAGAAAATGAAGATAAATAACAAAACATCAATAAGGCATAAAGTGGGACGATGTGTCAGCCTATTTGCTTATCTACAAGAACCATGACAGATGGTGCTTTGAAAGAGTGAAATGTCGTGAATTATGTTTACAAGCTAAAGAAGGACGGAAAACCGGGTAGTGACGCAGAAGGTCACTTTCCCAGTATATTGCTGCTTACACACAACATAAAAAGTATTTAGACTGTTGCACTTCTGAAATGTTCGTGCATCCACGCTAAACATCCAATTTAGTTCTCTGTGACTTCCATCTTTTCCCACAAGATATGGGAAAACTTTCGAGAACTAAGATTTGAATTGAAAGAAGACATCAAGCTTGCTACAAACTTGATGAAAAGGTATCTGGACAAAGTAACCTGTGTCATTGCATTTGGCGGTTAGTAACTGCAAACGCAATGGTGCGTTGATTACAGTGGTGGTTGCATTGAAAAGAGCTTTATATGTAGATTTGTTTGGTGCCAGATTTAAAATCATTTTTAGAATTGGTTTTCACTTTATGAATCTAGGAAGCATACTTATGATATGGACTTCGTATTTATTTAATTTAGGCAAGCACATAAGGCACAAAGAGACATTTGTACAGAATTTTAAAAAATCCTGGTAAACTACTTGTAAATCACATAGAGCATGCTGTAGGGCGTGGACATGAGCTATATAAAAGCACCTATTGTTAATTATTATTTCCCCTAAGAATAATCTTCTTACGAATTGCCACATCTGGAGGATAGGATCAAGAGAGTGGCTGGCGGGTGGTTCTCGTCTCTGCTTTGCTCCTTCTGACCTATGATGTAACATAATATATATCGTAACCATTTCTCCCCCTCCTTTGTTTTGAACGTTACTCTCTTGTAACACTTCTAACATTTGACACATATTACCAGTCTGTGTTGTATGCGCCGTAAAACTCTGACTAAAACTGAAACTGTCAACAAAGATGGGGCCAGATTGTACCAGATAAGTAGCTTCTTGCAGAAATTCATCACCAAGTCGGGTGTGACAATCCACATTCGCCCTCTTGCCCCCCCCCCCCCCCCCCCTTTTCACCCTTGTCTTCTACCGGCTGATTCACATTTCGATAGTACGTTTTTCATAATATTATGTTCCAGGCCCAGAAAGTAAAATCTTACCAGAGAGAGAAAAAACTGTATCAGCTGTCTAAGATATAAAAAAACCAACAGTACCAACATTATATATCTTATCTTTTCTGGCTTATTTCAACACTTAGCATTTGAATTTCTGAAAAAAGTTTCTTCAGTGGACGCAGCTGATACTACAGGTTAAGAAACCACAATATATCTTAAAAAATTGTTTAGTACGTCTAAACAGCTGGCTAAAGATTAGCTGTGTCAGCGTCGGTCGCCTAGTGGTTAGGCTACCGGACTCGTAATCGTGAGGTTGCGGAGTCGGGGGTTCGAGCCGCGGGCCCGACGTTCTGTCCTTGGGAAAGGCACTTTACACGAATTTTCCTCACTTCACCCAGGTGGAAATGTGTACCCGGACATAGACAGCGAAAGATCTTGTCAGTATGTTAGTGTTTTAGAGCCTTTAAATGGCGACTTTCACTGTATGCTTCCCAGGAAGTTGAGTTTGTTTCAGATAGCTCTCAGGTCTGCTAGGGTAGTAGTATGGATTATGAAGCGCATAGAGCTTGCTGTTGAACGGGGATTTGCGCTATATAAGTGCTTTCTATTATCATTATATTTCAATTCGTCACGCCGTGAGTGTTTCAAGAGTACCAAATCGTGGGAATATCAAAGTGAGGCCAGGGTGGACTCCAGAGTGCACTTTTCACGGCTTTTAAAAGATGATATAGGCCCGCCTATTGCCAAAAGTAGAAGTGTGCCAGTCCACTATTTTGGACTTAAGTCCTAGTTTGATTTATTTTGAAATATTCGAGTACTCGGATACTGGGAACAAGCTCACTCTGGGTTTTTTTTCGCTGAAGCGCAAACAAAATTCTATCCTTTAAATCAATGATAGTACATAACAAGATGGGCCACTTCTCTCTTTGAGCCAATTAAAAAAGTGTCCTCAAAATTTGGTGGCGCCCTCTTCACGAAAGCGCACTCTTTGCGAACAGAGTTACCCTACTTGAGTTTTTAAAAATCAAAGTGAAACTAGCAAGTTTTGGGATAAATTTCGGAAGAACGCTTTTTTTAAATGGTTACGCTGACAAAAAACCTCTTCCGGAGGAAAGGGTGATGGTTTTCTTCGTTTAATTTGACTTTAGAATGAAAGGCGAGAGGTCATTAAAATTTTTAAAAACTAAAACTCCGCACTGAACGTACCCGAACTGCTGATGAACAGCAGTCGATCTACGCACGCAAGGAGGTGCTATTCCTATTCTTCTTCTGGAAAAACGAAAGAGAGCTTCAAAACAGACTGCAGCGCCATCTGAAGCAAAGAGCGGACTTCCGGCGGACACTTTTTTGGCTGAGTGGCCCATCTTGTTATTTACTATCATTGTTTAAATAGTATGAACAATACCGTTTAAAAAGCTGAAATAATGGAGAAAAAACAACAAAGGAAAATATGTAAATTGCTGAGATGATTTGAGCAGTGCATAAAGAAAAAAGAGGCAAAGAACAAAAATATAATGCAATTCATATTTTAATCTCTCGAAAGAAAACAGACAATTCAGATTTGATGTTTCCAGAAAGAATTTCCTTCTTTGTTGCGAGTTTCCCTGCAATCATCGGTCATTCCGGGCATTTCTAAAATACTGTTAATGATTTTTCCTTTATTCTGAGGGTATCAGAGACACCAATGAAAAGAATACATGCAGATTTAAACATCATCTTAATATCCAGATCATTTGGGACACGTTGTCAAATTCACCCGATAATGACAGAGCTACCGCAAGTTTTCCTCAAAAGAGGATCTGTGAACTGTTTGTAAACCCAAGCGGTGTATGCATCACATGTCCTCACAAAGTCATCCTGGCAAATGCAGATGTTCTTGTTAATCTCGCACACTCGCTGTTAGAAATAAACAGACAGGTAAATAAAACGGTCATTGGAAGGAACAAGCAAAAGGGACAAGGGACAACGAAACTGTTAGTGGAGGCAACAAGTTATTAAAACAAAACAATTAGGGGAGATAACAAGTTATTAAAACAAAACTATTAGTGGAGATAACAAGTTATTAAAACAAAACTATTAGTCGAGGCAACACGTTATTAAAACAAAACTATTAGTGGAGGTAACAAGCAGAAGTGGGTGCGGTGGCGGAGTGGTTAATATACTCGTCTCCGAAACGGAAAGTCTGGGTTCGAGTCTCTGTTCGGACACCAATTATTTTACCCTTTCCTGCCCACCCAGCAGTAATGGGTACCTGACTTCAAGTTGGGGAAGTAAAGGTGGCGTGGAGAAGATCTGGCTACCCTACCACAATATGACGAAGGCCCAGGAAGTTGTCTCACTAGCAAGAAAAGTCTGCATCGGATGCGGGAACAACTTTACTTTTAACAAGCAGAAACAAAACAATTAATTGAGATAACAAGAAAAGGCAAAATAAGTAGTGGAAGCAACAAGCAAAAAAAAAAAGAAAAGAAGTGGACGGAAGAGGCGAAACAAAACTATCAAAGCAAAACGGCGGAGGAAGGCCAAGTGAGGGTACTGAGGTACAATTTTTGGACACTCTCATATCCGGGTTTAATAAAATTGCAGAAGATGCCCATCTAATTGTACAAATTGTGAAAGGTAGGGCCTACTACGATAGATAGATAGATAGATAGATAGATAGATAGATAGATAGATAGATAGATAGATAGATAGATAGATAGATAGATAGATAGATAGATA
>NW_004797294.1:295766-298519 GCF_000002075.1 Aplysia californica | reverse complement strand
CCCCCCCTCCCTCCAACCAAGAATAGACGCCGTAAAGAAAAGAATAGAGGGGCAAACATGGAGACAACTGGAAAAACAGAAAGTCATGCCGTTCGAAAAGGGTGCGTAATAAATGTTGAAAGAAGAACTTTCAGTCTTCTTATTATAATATGCAAATGTACTAAGAGGCAGGTTTTAAAACTCTTGTTGGCTGTACTGATCACCTGTCACGAAATATTTCTACTTTTACCTCAGTGCTTTTAACAATTAATATGCTCTAATATCACGACGTGTTTAGAAAATTGAAGCGAAAGTCCACTGTCCACCACAGTTATTATACTACGGTGTTCAAATACTTCTGCGATGCTTCGAATAGCTGTGAAAAGTGGACAAAATCGTGAGAGCTGAATAGTGAAGTCGAATAGGCACGGTTCTACATTCGCATACAATTTATGGGGGGGCTCCAGTGGTAGAGTGAGTAATGAATTCAAACCCAAAGCAAAGTCAAGCAGGTTTCGGTGACACGGGGTTTGAATTGGTGGTCGCTTGGGCGTGTCCTTAAGCAAGACACGACAACCCTAGCTCGAAAAAAAGAGTGTTGCACAGTGGCAACCAGCAATGGCCATCAAGCAGCTGGAGGTGCCCAGATGTGTACCCAGTTTCGCTGATGATGTGCAGGTGTACAGGCAAGGCAAACAACCGCCAGGTTACAGCAGAGAGAGAGAGAGAGAGAGAGAGAGAGAGAGAGAGAGAGAGAGAGAGAGAGAGAGAGAGAGAGAGAGAGAGAGCAGGGAAGAACTCGACAGACTCAAACAGTGGTGTGAAGCAAATAACGGGAAATTGCACCCAGACAACGCCTGTGCACTGTGGAGAACACTGAATAGCAATGAAGAGCTCAATGACATGACACGTATCTCGATTGGAGGCAAAGTGCTGGAGAGGGAACACACACTGAAGTATTTGGGCATCACGTTTGATCGCACCCTCTCTGGCAAGAATCACATCACGAGAACAATCTCCAGGACGAGAAAAGGCCCAACAACCCTTAAGATGACGGCCAGAGCTAAGATGACCCAGGAAATCCTTGTTATCCTCTACTAGACACTGGTACTCTCTGTCGTGGAGTACGGGCTCGGACTCTTGACCCTATCAAAGGCACAACTACAACGACCCGAGCGTTACAACATGAAGGAATGAGGGCAATCCTGAGGTGCACAGGAGACACCTCAGCTGGAGCAAGGAGATACTTCCTCCACTTCCCTTTGGCAGAAGAGAGGCACAAACTGGCTCTAGTCCAAGCCTTTTTACGAGTCACTGCAGACGAGACGAACCCCCTACATAAGAAAGTGGGACGGCAGATGGCATCAAGGCTAAAGAGGAGTACAGAAAGGATGATTTAAGCCACGAACACTATCAGCGAGTGCTGCCAGATACAAGACATCAGGAGAGGCAGGGATTGGGTCGTGGTCGAAGATGCGCTGGGAGAGTACACTACGGTGAAGGCAACATTGGGTAGAGAATGTCGCAACTGGCCACTTGGAGCTACAAACGCTGAAATTGAGACCCTGATAGAAGAGCATAGCAAACATGGAGATGTTGTGATCTTCACGGATGGATCAGTCAACAGAGGAGTCAAATCGGGCTGGGCCTTCAGTGTCAGAGTTGATGGGGTAGTTGTGAAAGAGCAAAGCGGAACAACTGGACTGACAACATCCAGTATGTGTATGGAGATATAAGTCATACGTGGGGCTCTACACTGGATCACGAACACGAGCCATCAGCGAGCAGTAATTATTACTGACTCTATGAGCACACTACAGAAGGTACAAAAAGGGATGCTGTATGCGGACTGGAAGGCTACAATCAGGGAGAGCAGCCTGAATAGAGTGGCCTGAATCTTCTGCCCGAGCCACATGGGGGTAACCGGCAACGAGAGAGCGGACAAGCTGGCTGGAGAAGCAAAAGTAGGAGGGAATTTGACACTGGACCCACCAACCGTCTTAACCGCTGTAGGGGGGAGTTTGAGGAAGAATAGGGCAGATAGCGGTTCCTACACCCTAGGTAGATTGAAGGAGAAGGGGATCCAAAGAGGAGAAGGGAAACAACGCCACCTGTGCGGACCAGTCCGACGGATCTCCAAACAGATTGTGATGGAGACTGTAAGCAGACAGACACGGGGATGGATCAAGAAGAGGAGGGTGGGTGGGGGGGAGCAGAGATGGACATGTTCCAAATGTAGTGACCCCAACACCAAGGACAAGGTGTGTGACAATGGCATGTTTGTGAAAATTGGTCAGTATCCGTGTAATATTGTGTATTGATGTATGTATTTATGTGTGTATTTATGTATACATGTATATGCGTTTCTAATGATGTATTTATGTACGTGTGTTTGCCATTGTAACCCAAATTTCCCCACGGGGACCAGTGAAATGTAATGTATTCCTTTCTGTAACTAATTGCATTTATCTTATTTACCCTGTGGAACGACTCATTCTTGAAAGCTTCAACCGTATTCTTGACGCAACCATGGACAACGGCCCGATTAGCTGGAACTTGTATCTGGCCCAGGCAGTTGTACTTGATGTTTTTGTCGGCACACTGCATATCCAGAATCTTTTTGAAGTCTAAAGCTCCTATCATTTGGCCCAATATAGCTGAGAAAATAATCGTAAAATTGTTCATCCCTTCTACTGTCTAGTGTGATGATAATGATGAAAGTGATGATGATGATGATGATGATGATGATGATGATGATGATGATGATGATGATG
>NW_004797294.1:294029-295304 GCF_000002075.1 Aplysia californica | reverse complement strand
AAGAAGAAGAAGAAGAAGAAGAAGAAGAAGAAAAAGAAGAAGAAGAAGAAGAAGAAGAAGAAGAAGAAGAAGAAGAAGAATTTGTCTGTCAGTGTCTAGCGATAACTGTCAAGTATGATTAATTCTGTTACACTGTCGTTGATAACGCAATTACATAGTTGAGAATACAGAAATGGATCTAACTCTAGATCAAGTTCCTTGAAAAATGACTGCTGATAAACAAAAAACTATACAGCTCAGCAGTAAAAAACGAACAGAGCTCAATACCATGTAAAAGCTGTGCGACATACAATAGGAAATGTCGTATTTCCTCACTACATTCACACTCTTCTAATAGAGGAGCGGTTCATCTTTAACCTGGTTGGATTAATGCTGGACTACGAAGCGAACGATCCTGCCTCGATTCCCCAAAGGGACAATTTGAATTTGGAATTTTTCGGGGAGTTTTTTTGTGGCTCTCCTCCAATATGGCTGGGTCTTGACGGAGATTGACGTTACATTCGGAGGTCCCGCCCCATGAATAGCCTTACGGTGTTAAAAGGGGCACTACTTTCATTGAAGGACCCTAGAGTGTTGAAAGTGACGTTGAACCTATGCGTAACAGTCGGATTCCGACATCGAAAAGCTCACTGAAGGAAAGAAAGTCAGTAACAATAATACCTCCAAAAGACGAACCAAAAATAAATCTAGTTTTAAAAAATGATATCGCCAAGAGGACACACTCGTGGCGTCGATGGTCCAAAGGTTAGGCTATTAATAATCGTGAGATTGCAGGCTCGAGGTGTCCAGGTTTTGAGGCCCACATTGGGCAGTGTTGTGTCCTAGGGAGAGGCAATTCACACACATTTTCCCACCTGGCTGGCTTGATGCTGTAAGAGATTGGCGTTACATTCGGAGGTCCTGCCCCTTAAATAACCATCCGCATAATTTGGAAAGGGCGCTAAATTTATAAAATTTCTCAATTTTGGAGATACTCACTCCACTGCATGCACTTGGTCATTGCGTTTTTTACACACTCCACAGCTTTCAGGAAGCCAGCTCTTTTGTCGCCACAGAAGCGGGTCATGTTCTGTAGGGAACAAAAAGGCAATAGTTAAAGAGGCAATAAATACTATTCAAAACCTCTCTGATAAGGAATATTAAAAAAGAAAACCAGAGAAGTTGTAGGCAACAACTTTGGAGACCTCGTATTATACTTTTTAGCTTCGAAAGGAGAATAATAAGCTAACGTGCTTTAAAGTTATAAAAATGTTTTAAGAAAGCAGTTCACCCCCC
>NW_004797294.1:289429-292539 GCF_000002075.1 Aplysia californica | reverse complement strand
TAAAGGTGTAGCTCTTAGTCATTAAAATTTTTTTAAATAATATAATTACTCAAAGTGGAGTTCACAAAACTGAATCTCTTAGAAACATTTTAATGTATGTGTAATATTATCTCGGTGGCCAAATAGTGAAGGTCTCGGACTCGCAACCTTAAGGTCGTAAGTTCGGATCCCGTCAGGAACCTGACGTTGTTTTATTGGGTAAGGCACTTTACACGAACTTCTCTCACTTCACCCAGGTGGGAATGGGTTCCCAGGCAGAAACAGTGATATATCATGTCAGTTTGTAAGTGTTTGAGCGCGTGGATCCGCAGCTTGAAGAATGTGTGTGCTTCCTGGGAAAACTGAGAATGTTCCTGAGTGCCCTAGGGTCTGCTGGGGTAATAATAGCAATGTTGTAAAGCGCACAAAGCATTCTGTGGAACGTATATATAGACTACAAATGGAGGTATTATTACATTGTTACCTGCGTTATGACGAGCATCGGGATATATATTGCAGATTGTAGGCCCTACTATTTTCCTTCCCTCTGTTCCTTCTGTCTCTCTATCTCGCTTTTTACCTTCACAAAATGACCGTTATCCTGTCTATGCTGTCCTCTTTTCTTAAACATACAAACAAACAAACACGTATATTCATGTAACAAGTGAATACACTACCAGGCCTGCATAAAGTAAATTAAATGTGCTTGTATATATCTTAAGAAGACCGTAACTAAATTCTCCAGAATTGTAATTGATCAGCCGTAAGTAAGTTGCACAGTGAATGTGAATTTTTCATGGCAACGTATAAAGCTAGAGGTGTAGAATACTCACTTAAGATCTGCATGCTGTTTCGTCTCTGTATACAAGGAGTCTGGTGTACCTCTGGGATTGAAGCAGGTCTTCCGGTCAAGTCAGAGTCGTTAGTGAGTGTCCATTCTCGGACAGGCTTATATAGAACTGTGTCCAGGAACCTAGCCTACATTTTCAATGGCGGGGGCGTTTTGAATTGCATATTGCCATTATGTTTGTCTCTCTCTCTGTACACCATTTGGCCTAAAAATAGAGTAGCCTATCTGAATTCTCATGTAGGTCAGATGGGTGTGGGCTCTAGCTGGGACATGATGGCCTTCAGCAAATCACATAGACTTCGAATGTTTTTAAAAAATCCACAATTTTATTGAAATTATTTGCTATGCATTGCTAGATTTAACACTGCTCATATCAACACGGCGTTCGTCTCGGCTTTCTGCCTTCTGGTATTAAAGTCAAAAACTTTGAGAGAGGCTTTCAGAAGTCTCAGTTGCAAAAAGGAGAAATGACTACGATAGACATTAGATAGAAAAGAAGGGGCAGACCACACCCGAGCACTACCACCCGCCAACCACTCACTTGATCCTATCCTCAAGATGAAGTAAATTGTTTTTTTGTTTTTTTTGTAAAGTGTTTTACGGCGCTCGCAACTGCGTAAGGTCATATGAGCACGCGGGACACACCTAGTATTTTCAGTTGGTAGGAAATTTTGAATTTTGCCCGGGTGGCGGCCGAAGCCTACTCTTATCGATTTTAAACCACGAAGGGATCTTTAACGTGTGCAACTTGCGCACGGGCCCTCCGAGATTTTTCGCCCTTGTCCGAGAAGGCTAGGTGTAGATCTACCGAAAGATCAGGGGTGTGTCAGAAAAACAGCACTAAGAAGAAGCCAAGGAATAGCAGTAGAAAGGCTGCAGAAAGAGTCAGGAGCTCAGAGGAGGGGCAAAGGAGGTGAAGGGGTGGGGGCAGAAAGTATAAATGAAAGCAGACAATAGAACATTGCTAGAGAGCAGGAAAGGAGGTGAAAGGAGACAAATTTAGAGAAGAAAATTTTTCGGTCGCTACCCGGATTCGAACCCGGGACCTTTGAATGAGAGGCCAACACCTTAACCCCTATGCCACGAGAGCCCCCTCGTAAATTGTAAGAAGGTTTCTCTTAAAGGAAACTGTTGTCTATAAAGATATTTTTATTCCTCGTGCCGGTGTTAGTAAGTAAGAGGTCTATTTAGTTCATGAGTAATTTTCCCCATATTCATAGAAAGAAAACTAATTCTGAAAAATGATTTAAAATTTAGCTCAACAAACCTATATATCATTAATATGATGCTCTTTTTAAAGTGATCACCAGTGTCATCAATACATTACAGTATTCGCCATAACCAGCCGTCAAATACAATGACATAATGTGACTATTGTCCAAGCGCCTGATCACCTTTTTTGTGTCAAGTTTAGTGTGTCCTATTGATTCAAATCTTTGTCCTCTAAGTCGTCCCTTCATCTAAGAGAACATTCTGAAGTCACAGATAGCCAAATTGGGGGTATAGTGCTGATGAACTATCATTTCCTAGGTGCAACAGTCCTCATGAATGGGCTGAGATGGAAAACCCGCTACATCCATTTTAACACTTTAGAGAAAATCCGCTTTTTAATGCTTCTAAACGCAAGAACTGATTGCAGAAAGTACAAGAGTGAGTGGCAGGGAGCTGGTCTATCAACACAGGAAGCTTAACTAAAGAAATTATGTATGATAACTAAAAAAACAACCAAACAATATAGTATATGAAAGTGGTAGTGATTTCCCAAAACCAGTCGAAAAAGTCCGTTAATGTCTCAAGTCACATCTTTTGCTCTAATTACAGCCACAGTAATCCTCTCTACAACACTTAGCCCTCAGAGAACAGAGTACTTTTTTGTCAGCTGGTAGCGGGTGAAAATGAGCTATCTCTATCAAACGTATTAAATGAGCTGCTAGTTAGGGCTGAAAAAAAAACCCCAAACGTTTACACTCGTCACCGCCCTTTTAAAGAGGAAGTGACGTGAGAGAATCCGGACATTTCATTGGCCAATAAAGAAAATTTGAGGATGTATTGAGTTTAAGAACATTGTGATTTTTGATGTATCGGGTTTTGTGTAAAAAGAATTTTTTTTTTTGTTGGTTCTGTGGCGTTTATGAACAATGTGTTGAGTTTTGACCGAAAACTCTTCGTTCATCTGACAGCTTGTAATAATGTACATTTAGAGGCAAAATTAAAATTCGATGTCTTCCAAAATGTCGCTTAGCGGGCTTGGCAACCCAACCGCTCAAATATAAACCCCCTC
>NW_004797294.1:280260-287976 GCF_000002075.1 Aplysia californica | reverse complement strand
TAGTAGTAGTAGTAGTAGTAGTAGTAGTAATGTACCTACAGCAGCAGGCGCAGACGGAAAGGGGGCCGGGGGGGGGGGTGCTAGCAAACAGCCAGAATATGACGATGCTGGTGTCCAAATCCGATTTTAAAAACTTTGAGCTAATGTAATCCAGAGACATCTCTCGTACATGTACTCTATCGATTAGAAATATTTCCATGTTCCTAAAATATCTATAAGATACGGAAAAGTTCAATAAAATTTCGAAAATTCTACGAGATTTAGAGTACATTGGTAACCTAATCCTCAGCATTTCGCGCACCCACTCAAAAACAGCCTGACGTTGCCGTAAAGATTGCCATTCTTAATTAGGGCAAAATACGCACTATGTGAACTGAAAAATTCCCACTTTTCGTTTGCTGATTCGGAGACACTCCTAAACAAAGAATTACGGTTGGCCAATCCATGTTCCAAGGGAATTTCCTTTTCCAATACATGTAATGAACTGTCCTTACTTAGTTTGGCAGCGAAAGTTGCGAGTTGCGGCCACCTATCACTTTACTTCCTTATTTTCAGAAGCATTAAAAGTACAAGTGCTTTTTTCCTGAACTACCAACCATCTGTTGTTATAAAGCTAAGTAAATATATATTAGTTATCATCTACTATTGTTAATTTTGTTCTTGAAGCCAATCTTGCAGCTAGACTATTCATTAGAAACAGATGAATGAGCGACCATGCTTGTTCAAGCTTCCACTTTTTACTACAAATTCCTTGCATTTACTAGACTTATTTCAATGTCTGTGAATGACGGATTTTAGATCTAGGCTGCCCTGAATTTTGGAGTCATTTTTAAGCTTTTAAAAATATGGCTTTGGGGAAAAGTCTCATGCTCAGTACGGTTTTTACTCAACACCCCCCCCCCCCCCTCTCATTTTGAATGAGGAAAACTTCTGTCTGGCAGCAGAAGTTTATAACCAAACTTTTCTAATGCTATCTAATGCTATAGTGGGGCAGCTGAGTGCAAAAATCAGCCGAATCATTCACATCGTCATACAAGCACCAAAATTGGCATACATATCCATTATGACATGCTTGTTCATAAATCGAACGTTTACCAAGCAATTTTGTTTCCAAATGGCAGCCATTTTTCAAGATGGCCGCCATTGTCGGTATGCGCAAAAATATAATGTCACACAGCATGATGCAGTAGAGCAAATTATATGATTTTGGTATCAAAATATATGTAATCAACCATGGAGAATCCCAATTTAAATATGCTTTCACGATAATCACTTCTTTAATATGTGTTTTGAACATATTATAACAATTTAAGTGATTTTTAACTGCTATGATATATTTAAAGAAGGTGCCGCTAACCACAGACACTCAAAGGATCGAGAGACTCCATTCCCCATCTATATTGGTCTGTCAGTGTTTGCAAAGGCCCGGACGAGGAAGCTCGTACAGATGCTCCATGCGAATAGATTAAGCATATCATATGATCGAGTGCTGGTGATGTCCGCCGAGCTGGGGGGGGGGGGGAAGATGCTGTAGTGTTTTAGTTCATCAGAAATGGAGTCGTCAGCCCCCTGGAGCTGTAAAGAAGACTGTTCACCACTTCGGCCACAGACAACATAGACCACAATCCATCTGCCAAAACATCAACAACATCTTTCAATGGTATAAGTTGAGAATGAGGGAGAATGAGGGAGAACAGCTGCAGAATCTGCAAGTAAGAGCTGTCATGGTGAATACAGTCCCAGAACTTCCAAACTTTTATTCGAACATCAAACCTGCCCACTTCACCAATAAGAGTCCATATCCTCCTCAAGAGACAAACATGACTCTACCAGACATGGAGATTTTGAAACCACAGCTGACTGGAGTATGAATGGCCCAGAAAGTCTCCATCACAGAGGTCCATGACAATGTAAATATCCCATGGCCTTCCCATCTCGCAGACAAGAAGAGGGGTCCCGCATTCAAAGCTTTTACAATGTATATCCACTATGCTGCCTCTGCTGAGAGACAAAGCCCAATCTGCAGCTACAGTACGACATGTTATGGACAAGATTAGGAATGCAGTGAGGTTTCTTAACCACGGACAAGTGCCTGTGATCACAGCAGATCATCTGATATATGCCACAGCCGAACAGATCCCGTGGCAGTGGCCTAAAGATCATGGCGAAAGCCAATTCGTCTCATGTTTGGAGGATTGCACATTGAGATGGATGAGCTGCGTTCACTCGGTTCCCTCTTTCAAGACAGAGGGTGGACAGGAGCTCTAACTGGCTCAGCAGATTCTTTCCTATTAGTGCAACTCTCACCAAGACCCCCCAAGCACACCAAGTAACAGCAATTGATCAAGCACATGAACAAGCCAATGCAGTAATCAAAGGCTATGGAGGAGTTGTCGGAAACACTGAAACGCGATCAGCACAGAGAAGATGGATGGTTGGAGGCCCTGCTGTGTCACAGCTTGTTACACAGTATGAGGAGGCGTCAGTATTGAGGGATGTCTCAGAGCTGGCCAAACACCATGAACAGACACCCACCTGCCAGAGAATCTTCCTGAAAATTGTCCGAATGTTGACAAGCACGCTGGAGGAAATGGGAAATAAATTTCAAGAAGAATCTGGAGATCTGCTCAGCCTGGACACCAAGGATATAGCATCTCTTGTAGTGCTGATAGGATTGCGTCTCACTTTCAACTGGGAATTCATCTATTGAGGCACACTGAGAGACACTAAAGCATGAAGGTACAAGCTCGTCCTATGCACAATATTGAAGACAAAAATTGACTTCTTTCAGCAAGAATAGCTTAGCACTGTCACCATTGAAGGATAAGGTGTTAAAGGAAGACCACCAGCTTTTCTCAAAATTATTCATTTCCTATCAGAACAGAGAACGCGATCTACATGAGTTCTTCCGTCTCGAGCTTCAGTCATGTTCAACATTTCTGAGTCATGGAGGAAGGCTGCATGTCTGCCAGAAGTCACAGCTAGCAGCCACACTGGAGGTCAAGGTTACACTGCAATCAGGAGGAAGCTGATACAAGAATCTTCATACATTGGATACTATAAAGGGGGGCTTCGAAACAGTCAAGATAAAAGCCAATGACCCAGACGTTCTTTCTCACAATTACAGGAACTAGGACTCAAGGAAATGTGGCTAGCTTTTGGGCAAGGACGAAATCTGAAGTGAGTCTCCGTGCATGAGCTCACCACAACCCTCACTCCAGAGAGGAGCAGTGGTATTCTGTTTTTCCATTCCTTTACAGACTGTAATAGTGTGTCTGCATTCTGTTGAAAGGGCAAAAGGTCAGCATGGCAGACATGGGATGTGCGTCCTGAAGCTGTTGACGATGCACGACTGGAGATCTTTTACAGAAAACACAGAGCCTACGGAGCTATTCCACCAACTTGTGCAGCCCTTGTTCAGCACATTAGACCTGGTGCATACAAGTCAGCATGCATATGGAGCCGGGCGTTGGAGTGTCAGTTTGAAGAGGAAAGTCCTACAGAAGAGGGCTGAAGTATCACCAAAATACCAGTGTGGACAGGCGGACCAAACTGTTGAACACATCCTTCTGCGCTGCAAGACACATAGGGCCCTGAGACAGGAAACGTGGCCAACCCCACTGACGCTACAATTGGATGGCCCAATTTATGAAATACCCGACTTAAGTGTGATGCGATCGAGAAGAAGAAGAAGAAGAAGAAGAAGAAGAAGAAGAAGAAGAAGAAGAAGAAGAAGAAGAAGAAGAAGAAGAAGAAGAAGAAGAAGAAGAAGAAGAAGAAGAAGAAGAAGAAGAAGAAGAAGAAGAAGAAGAAGAAGAAGGAGAAGAAGAAGAAAAAGAAGAAGAAGAAGAAGAAGAAGAAGGAGGAGGAGGAGGAGGAGGAGGAGGAGGAGGAGGAGGAGGAGTATCCTATGGTTTGAGCTCCCAGGAATTACTCAGAGTTGCCAGCAGTTTACGAACGAAATGCCAGTGCAAGACGCAGTGTCGTAGACGATGCAAGTGCTAACAAGTTCAATTTGAGTTTCAGAACAATATGCAGCTGCACCAGCTGAATTGGAGTGATTAAAGCTCAGATGGTCATGATAATGATTTTACATGCAGGTTTATCATACTGTGGGCCTACTTGCTTAACTTACTATCTTCTCATTTCCAATGTCATATTACACAATGTAACATCTTGTTAAATATCTGTAAAAATCAGCAGAATCAGATTTTGGTGGCGTTTCTTTCTTTTAAAAGATTTCCCTTTGTCAGATTCTAATTTTCAATTGATAGAAATGTCAGAAACGGTTTTGGTATCCTAAAAACTGGATAAGAAGAACCATAGCTGCGCCAAAGAGTCTGCGATGGCCGCCGTCTGGGAAAATGACCGCCATTTCAGATTTTTCATGTGGCAGGCAATAATTTATGAAACAACAGCCCAAAAGTAATGTTCATGCCAATTTTGGTGCTTGTATGACAATGTGAATGAACCATAGAGGCACAGATATATGCCTACCAAAGAGCCTGCAAATGGCCGTCATCTTGGAAAATGGCCACCATTTTGGATTTTCACAAGCTAAATGTTCTTTTTATGAAACAACAGCCCAAAAGTAATGTGCATGCCAATTTTGGTGCTTGTATGACAATGTCAATGATTTTACACTTAGCTGCCCCCACTACAAGTGAAAGTACTCCGAAAACAGTTTCTATCCCGTTTGATTAGTTTCAATCAAACCTAGGTACTCTTTTCATAAATGCATGTATTGAGCTACAATCATGCCTTCGGACAGACGGTGTGCCTCCCCAAAAGTTTGTCATGCAAGTCTAATACGGGGTGCCCATTGCGGATGGGATCGGGTCTGGTCGGGGGGCGATCTCCCTGCTCGTCACCTGAAAAACTCATTTGTTTTTGAGGCGACGAGTCGAGAGCGAGCGGCTTGTGCCACGATAGCCGCTTTTCGCCCTCAATCTGGCTAGCAAACCGCCCCGACCAGACCAGTACCCCAGTGGGCACCCCGTATAAGCCTGCCCGAAAACAGATTCCGTTTGATTGTTCTCAACCACTGAAACTTCATAATGCATGTTTTAAGCTAACATTAATAGGCCTTTGGGCAGCATCTGTGCAAAATGGTATTATGATTGTTCTCAAACCCAGATATTTACAACCTAGCTGGACGTTTTGAGCTAGAATTATGCCTTCAGGCAGTGGGAGCCCGAATTTCGAAATGCCAAAACAATCAGTACATGCATACGGGATTTTTTTTCTTGTTCACTTGCAAAACTTGTTTGACGATGGAACGTCGGCCTTCGAAACAGCGTGCTAAGAAATCGACTGCTTAAAGGAAAGGCAGGGGCAAGACGGATAAAAACTCCTACCACCACTGTAGTAGACGAGTAGTCTAGTTTTTGTGCAGACAGCTGCTCAGACCACATGCTAGCCTGTGACAGACTTTCAGTGATCACCCACATCAGTCACTGAAAACACGACAGCTTGTGACAGTGTTTCAGTGATCACCCATATCGGTCACTGAAAACACGACAGCCTGTGACAGGGTTCAGGTGATCACTCCATCAGTCACTGAAAACACTTAAGAGAAATCATCACGGAGTCCAAAAGAAAGATTTCCCCCGAGCAGTGTCAATTGGTGATTGTCAATTTCACTAAGCGTGTCCGAATGTACTTTAGTTAAAAATCTGGGGTATTTGGAAGATATCTTGTAACTTTTGCTTGTGGTTGTTATATTATTATTCTATTGATATTTGTACACAATAAAGCCAGATGAATAATCCACGATTCTGTAAAATATTGTAATACTCCTTTATGCATAAAGATTTTATCGGGGTTCTTTTGGACCACATTTTTCAGGGGGTCATCATTGAGGAGGTGGGCTTCCCATCCTGACTGTCAGGGCCAACCCAGGCAGAGAGGAATACAGCTTTCCAGCCGAAAAACAGATCTTGGTACTGGATACAAAATGTATCCCGAACCAGGAATCGAAGTCAGTTCTCATGAATGCAACAGCGAAGTGCCTAACAGCTACACCATATAGATGCTGTTGTAAACAATTTTCATTTCAGTTCTTTTTCTTTTTTATTTCATCACTAAATACTCGTATGCCCATAGCACTGCGGAGATCCCTTTCCGGGGCATTTGAGTTAGTATAAGATAAGTTTTCTACTCATTCGCTTCGATTATAAACTAAGATTTGTCCTTGGTATTTTGAGGGTGGTGTTGGGGGTTTGAATCGATTTTTTTTCCAAATTCACACTGTTTTCGAAAACAAATTTTGTTGTGTAAATAATATTTCAGATAAACCAAGTAAATGAATAATAAACACATATGCAATACACATATGTGGAACGTGCTGTCAAAATAAGTTACTTCTCGGATTCGAGCCCTATAAAAATAAATACATCACGCTTATAGGTGAAGTTTTAACAATTTATAAGTATGAAATACTAAAAGGCATGTTATACTTAAAGTATATGGCATCAATAGAAAATCTATAAATTTGATCTAATTTGGGCCAAAATCTCCATTCATGAATTATGAGAAATAACTCATTTTGTTAGCACACCTCACATAATATTTTAGAACATTGTGTTGAAACAGACAGCATGCTATTTTATGGGTGAAGGAGGGGGGGGAGGGGGCGGCGGTGAGTTTCACCTGCATGGATATAATTCTGAAATTACATATCACAGCGCAATCTCACTTTGTATAAATATTTCTATATAATAGTATTCTGTAACGTACTACAATATCATTATTATGGTATAGTGATACGTTCTCAGTGAGAAAAAAAAAAGAAGATATATCATTCTGATTTATGACTAATCTTTGACCTGGGTACCCTACATGACACCAAAAGGGCAAGTACAAAAAAAGTATGAGACAAAAAAGAATAAATCTTTTTTACATTGCAGGCTGTGTATTCAGAAACTGCCTTAAAACATCGAGACTGCATCGAATTAATCTTCTTTTTTTTCTTTAAAAAAAAATAATTTCTTGAAAAAATATTTACTTATTTTGCCCAGTCAAACCCATTTCATCTCAAGAATTCAGAAAACTATCCATATAATCAAACATTGGTGATATTCGTCTGTTTCTTGACAAATAGTAGTCATTGTGAATCACAGTAGTGCACGAAAAACTATTTTCACTTTGGCTGTTATGCCTTACATAAAATAATAAACGAACAAAACAAACTTACAATTTATGTTTATGCCAACCTTTATTTTAAAAACCACGTGGAAAGGGGAAAAGGAAAGGGGAATGGGGGGTGAGAACTATGTATTGTCGATTTATCATTCATCCAATATTGTTTCAATCTAATTTTGGCTCTGAAAAATTCAAAGTAACGTGAACATTTTTGAACTTCGAGAGAAGACAGACAGTTCTGATTTCATTTTGAAGAAAGAATCCAATTTCCTTGTTTGTTGCGAGTTTCTTTTTTATCCTTTGATACCCCGGTCGTCCTGGACACTTTGTCACATTCACCCGAGGACAAAGTTATCGCAGTCCCTCTTCATGAAAGGGTCAATGAACTGTTTGTACACATCAGCGGTGTGCACATCACATGACCTCACAATGGCATCCTCGCACACGTAGGCGCTCTTGGTCGCCTCACAAACTCTCTGTAAGAATTATACAAAACAGATCAAGAAAACAGTCAGTGAAGGGGTCAAGCAAAAACAAAAGAAAGAAATCAGAGGCAAAAAAAAGGATTGGGGG